>NC_143569.1:67866538-68175000 GCF_054136105.1 Typopeltis vanoorti
GAATTCATTCACACTACTTGCACACACAACATCCAACGGCAGTCCATTGCAATCATGCACCACTATGAGAAAAAAATCTAGCCCTCACCACCTTCTCGACAGCATTCATTCTCAGTTTCCAAGGATGCCCTCTTGTCCTTTTCCCTACCTTCCATAAAGTAAAAAATTCCATCAATTGAAATCCTGTATGACCCTTTCAGAAGTTTGCAAATTTCAATCATATCACCCCTCTTCCTCCTGTTTGCTAGTGTCTGCAGTCTAAAATTATCAATCTGTCTTCATAATCAGTATTCCACAATCCTGATATCATTTTTATCACTCTCCTTTGCGCTCTCTCTCTCTCCATGTACCAGAATCACAGCGGAAAAGAGGAGACCAGACCTGCGTACAATAGTTCAAGTGAAATCTTATCAAGGCCTTGGTACTGAAAATTACATGCCAGTAAGTGTAAATATTAATAAAGAAGTCAACAAGTAAGACAGACGCTAAATATAATGTTCGATTATACCGGCTAATGGAAGATGAAGAGAGGAAATCTAAGGATATAATTCGACTTTACAGGGGTTGAATAAAATAATTGAAGCACTAAGATATTTTAGGAATAGAATTTGTTTGTGTTGGATACAATGAAAAAAAAAATAATAAAATTTGGTGGCAAAAACTGAATGTTGTTCTTTTGTTTACACTCTGTAGTTATCATGCAAGTGCATCAGTAATTGTATTGAGTGATAATTCGGGTTAAAAAAAATCGGGAAATGGGAAAATTGTCCGACTTTGAAAGAGGACAAATCGTTGGTGCGCGTTTAGCTCAAGAATCAGTGACAAAAGTGCCACATTGTTAGGTGTATCGAGATCGACAGTTTCTGGAGTTATGTTGGCAAGACAGCATCATCGAAGAGAACCAGTACGCGAAAATTAAAAATGAAATAAAGAAAACGTCGGACATTGAGAAAGATTGTTTCGAAGGGAAAAAAAAATCACAGTACTGCAGCACAGGTAATAGCAGAACTGAATATCATCTTGCAGAACCTGTTTCCACAAAACTGTCCGATGTGATCTTCAGAAATCCAATATTCACGGTACAGCTCCAATTGCTAAACCTCTGTTTACTGAAAACAATGCTGAGATGCATAAACGATGGTGTCACGACCGTCAAACTTAGACATTGGAAAACTGGAAATGTGTGATATAGTCAGATGAGTTCGACCTTCACGCTGTTTCCGACATCAGGGCGAGTTTATATTTGAAAAACACCCAAGGAAACCTATATTCTAGAATGCGTGATTCCAACAGTAAAGCATGGGGGTGGTTTTGTAATGATATAGGCAACAATATCGTGATATTCTATTTGTCCCATTACTACTTTTCATGGATGAATTACTGCAAGTGATTATTTGGACATTTTGGGTAATCACGAGCATACCATGGTCCAGAAGTTATTTCCAAACAACAGTGCAGTATTCCAAGACGACAAAACCCCTATTCACACAGCTTGGACTATACAGTCGTGGTTTGAAGAGCATGAAAAAACTTCATCTTCCCTGCCAAGCACAATCACCAGATCTGAACATTACTGAACCACTGTGGTCAGTTTTGGAGACTGGAAAAAGAAACAGATTCCCACTTCCAACGTCTTCAAAACTACTTTAAGTTCTTCAAGAAGAATGGTACAAAACCCTATTTAAACAAACTTCACTAAAACCAAAAAAAGGTGCAAATGTCACAGCTGCAGATCAAGACAATGCTTGTTCATTTTTTATTTATCGTAAGGGCATAATTAACTTCTGATTCATTAAACATTATTTAAAATTTCTGTGAAGGTTATGTGATGCTGTTTGTAATAAAAGACCTGAACAATGGCTGAAAATATGGATCATCCATCACGGGAATGTCCCTACATACGATGCAATATTTGTCTGCAATCTTCTAGCTAAGAAGAAAATCGATCCCAAAATTGGACCATCCTCCATATTTACCATACTTAGTTCGTTGTGACTTTCATCTATTCCCAAAGCTGAAGAATGCTTTGAACAGATGTAGATTTTCTGATGTTTCTGACATCAACATCATATTGTGATAGTAATAATAATAATAAAAACATTGCAGAGGATAAGTCCCAGTAATGTATTGAACAATGGCAGCGTTATGTAATTAAATGCATTGCTACATGAGGAGATGGCTTTGATAATGATAGTGGCAACTTGTCTACAAGTTAATAGTTTTTGCATATGCATCCCAACAATTTAAATGTCAAATCTTGTTTACTACTTAACTGAAAATTTCTCATTTGGCAACTCAAGACCACATGATCACTCTTCCTAAATGGAGACAATGTGGCTACCATGGCTATGGACAAATCTTCTGATTCTATGACCGATCCAGCACTTTCAAATCGTGAATTCCCTCCCTCGTGCTGTTTCAAATAGTCATCTCTAAGTAGGTGCTTTTTTTTTTTTCAGTTCACTTCATGCCTTCAACAAGCAGCAGTAGTTTTGCATCACATGGTGATATTTGCCTACCACACTAAAGACATTCACAAATATCCATGCCTGTAGTGAGATTGGAACCCACCCTATCTGTTGGAGAGCAAAAATGATCTCTGCTTGGCCAACCAGTCCAGCAAATTATCAATGATTTTTGTTTCGAAAAATTTGCATATCATATACCATCATTCTGTTAAAACTCTATATATAAGGCATCAACCTCTGAGATTGCTTGAAATGTATATTGTAAGTAGTGTTTACTCCACTTACAAGCAGATGAGCCTAGTTTTTAATCTGTATGACGGGAGTAGGGTAGACCATAGTTTATAGAACCAAGGCAACAATTGCATTGGTATTTCAGTGGATTTACGTCTGTCACAGCTGAATGTTTAAATTTTGTCAGCTGAAGCAGGAACATAAGGTCCCTGTGGTTCAGTTAATTAAAAAAAAGTTTAAATTGTTAACCTGGATTTTTCTTAGAAGTTTTTTTTCCACTTGGTTAGACTATAATAAATTTAGTTTAATCCTTTATTCAAGTGTAAGCAAACAAAGTTTGCACCTGAAGTATCTTCAGGACTGAGGCAACTCGTGGTAAAGGTGGACCAAGCTCTCATCACTCCTTGTCTTAGTATTTCCCATAATGCAAAGCATATCTCCTTGTGGACATGCATAATTCTATGCCTTAAGGGAAGAGCCACTACCCAGACCGGTTTGGACCTTTATTGAGATCTAAAAAGTTTGCTTACACTTGGTCCTGAAGATACCTCAGGATCATAATTAAAAAAGTTTAAATTGTTAACGAGCCTGTGTAGCTCAGTGGATGTGGCGTTTGCCAACCACCGCGCTTGGCCGCACGAAGGAAGACTTGGTTTCGAGTCTAGTCGGCGACTAGAAGAAATTTTTCTAAGCCTTTTTTCGACCGGTTCCCGAGTTAGTCGATCTCTGGCACGGGCAAGCAGGTTTTTCCTCCCGGAAACTCGGGTTTTTCGTCCTGTAAACTCAAGAAAATCGACCGTAGAACCCACGTTATTTCAGACATTAAATATATTGTGTTAGGGACCACGAGATGGCGGCACATTTGAGCCGTCTCTCTTCACTGAGTACCGCGTAATTAGTAGTAGCCTTGGGCCATCTATCTCTGATTGGTACCAGTGGAGATTGAACTGCCCACTCAGTCTCCAAAAGTTAGATAGGGCTAAATGGCCTCGCCTACTCCCCGTATACGGGGAATAAAAAGGCGTTAGCTGATAGCTAAATTGTTAACATGATCCTGAAGTATCTTCAGGACCAAGTGTAAGCAAACTTTTTAGATCTCAATCAAGGTCCAAACCGGTCTGGGTAGTGGCTCTTCCCTTAAGGCATTGCATTATGCATGTCCACAAGGAGATATGCTTTGCATTATGAGAGATACTAAGACAAGGAGTGATGAGAGCTTGGTCCACCTTTACCACAAGTTGCCTCAGTCCTGAAATACTTCAGGTGCAAACTTTGTTTGCTTACACTTGGATAAAGGATTAAACTAAATTTATTATAGTCTAACCAAGTGGGAAAAAACTTCCAACATCTTTCTCTAAATCCAGAGTAACCTTTTGGCAACTTGTATAGGTAAATATGACTTCTCCATTGCTTCCACCTTGTTATCACCACTTCTGGAGCTGGCTCCCACTGAAGAGATCTCAATAAAGGTTGAAACTGGTGGTATTTACCAGGCCGGCTACACAGCTGTGAAATTAGATAGGATATCAGTTTACACATTATAAGAATGTACAAAGGAACTGTTGCCTCTGACAAGGCTTTCTAACTTAAGATGTCTTAAGACTGATCAATATTTCAAGAGTGGTGGTAAAAGTATTGTAAAAGTTGGTCAAAGATAGAATTCAAAATGGGTGGATAAGAATATTATACATCAGTGGTGAACTTGTATTAAAACTTAATAAGTGTAATTCTAAAGCAATTTTTTATGGGGGGAGGCATCATGGATGAAAGACAGGTCATGTCTTAATAATTTACCCACTTTTTAAACTATAGTGACATCTAAGTTGGATAAAGGGAATGACTATATGATCCTGTTCAGTTTTGTGAAGGAATTTGACAAGATACTATATGGAATGCTGTTATGCAAATTGTAAGAAATAGGGAATTGATATGAAGTCAGTGATATAAATACAAAGAAGGTGGATAGACAAATACCAAAGCGTGGTATAAGGAAAACAATCCATGAGAAAAAGCTGAGCAGCAAAGTTCTGTACATTGAATGACCAATGCAGTTTAATTTATACATAAATGATATAGAAAATTATTTGAAGGAAAATATTCAGCTGCTTGTTGATGATGCAAAATTGGTTAGCATAGTTTTTAATCAAGGAGATAGAGATTGGTTGCAAGATGCTTTGAATATGCTGGCAGTATGGACAAAAGATAATGGAGGTGTTTTATGCAAAACAGTGTAAAGTTATGCATTTTAGGATGAAAAGATTATAGTCTATGTATCACACTGATGAAACTACTCAGTAAATTGATGAAGCCAGGGATTTAGGGTGTTGGTGGGTAAAGAATCCAAGTTCAGAGAGTATACTAGAAAAGTGGCTAAGGTAGGCTCATAGGACTGCCTAGCTTTAAAGAACTGATGTATAGGAAATTTTTCAGCGCTTGACTAGAGGAGACAAAACAAAGGATCATCGCTGGAAAAGTAAAATTAATTCCATACTGCCACAGTAGGATTCACCCCACAGCTTCTCTACTGGAAAGAATACCACTATGAGGATAGACTGAGTGTGTGGGTCGCAGAGTTTTGCTGACAGGCAGAGGAGAGGGGATATGATAGAAACTTATAAATTACTAAAGAGATCTATAAAACAGACACAGAAGAAATTTTTCAATACATGGGGAGTAGGAGGAAAACAAGGAGTCACCCTTGGAAGCTGTCTGAGTGTTATTAGTAAGGGTGATAGACTAGGTTCGTTACTTGGAGCAGTAAAAAGTGGAATGGATTGCCAGAGGAGGTTGTCAGTGCCCCAACAGCAGCAAATAGATTTAAGGAGATACATGATAGGTATTATGTTAATGGATAGGTAATAATAATTATACTGAACAACATGTGAGCATTTTTTTTTTGCACAGGAAGGGGGAAGGATCCAATTTTTAATTAATCTTGCCAGTTTTTTTAAGCATGGATGATAACAGCCATTGTCCAATTGGGATTCAGCTGAACTTAATGAAATTTTCTGGAAGATAATCGTTTCTTACATTAATTATTAAGTCCATGGAGTCAAAAGACCTACTAGAGTCTTGACTCCAGGGACTGTCAGACACAATTTGCATTGAACCAGCACATCTCAGGTAATGCATTCCACTCACTGATCCCTCTCCATGCAAGGAACTGACACATTTCCTTTCTCACACTATTCTTATATAGCTTCCAGAAATGGCCTCTTATTTTGCAAGTATCTTCCTCCATTCTATGGAGGAAGACACAGGTAAATACTGGTTAAATAATGTGGAAAAACCACATTATTTAATAATTAATAACATTCTCCCCATTTGTCTTTACACCTAACATTTCCAGAGACCAGACTACTTTTAGTCAATCTTTTCTAGACCCTTTCCAATAATATATTTTCACCTTCTTGAAATGTCTTAAAGATGCTTCATCTCTTTAAAATGTCTTTTATATTTCCTTACCACAAGAGTTAATTATCTCCCTGCAGAAGAACAAGACATCATCAATGATACCATATTTTTTGGTAGACCTTTCATAGTGCTCAAATCTCCTAATCCAAATGCTGAATTTTAATTAAGTAAAATGATAGGTAATTTCTATATTAAAATGGCATGTTTTAATAGGCCTATTAGATTATTTATCCTTACATTGTTCCAATATTTACAGATTTTTGTTGATATGCAATTAGTTTATTTTGCCTACATAATGCAATCTATTGTCTGAACTATTTTTCCCCTGCATCTTCGCGTACAATGTTTCTTCTGTCATTCACATTCCTATTTAATATTTGTTACCTGTATATTACCTGTGTATGTTACCTACCTGAGTGTTACCTAACTTATCATGTTTTATAATACAGTGACAGATGAATTGGATAAGGGTAATGGGTTTACAGTGTGATATTACAGACTTTGCAAAGGCCTTTGACAGGATACCACATGGAATTCTAATCAGTAAACTGCAGCACATGGGATGAATATAGGGTTGGTGAGTTGAATAGGAAGGTGGTTGATGGAGAGATATCAGAGTAGTTTATTTAGGAGTAGAGTCCAAAGAAGGCCTGTGACTAGTGGTATGCCACAGGGTTCTGTTCTTGCATCACTGCTATTTAATTTGTTCATTAACCATGCTGCCGGCCAGGACGTATATATACATCCAAGTTACCATGGATGCGAAGTGCATATTAAAATTGTAATATCATTGATATTACATTGAAATATATGATGGATATGAAGCGTATGAGGATGCGTATTTGATCCATAATGGTTGGTAAGGTGGTTAATGATATAGGAAAGGATCTGAGAGGATCATCATCAGTAATTTGCCGATGATGCAATGTTGGGTAGAGCAATAGTTAATACACATGATGTCAAAATTTTGCAGGATGATTTGGATAGATAGGCAGACTGGACTAAGGAGAGTGGATGTCAGTTTAATGTGGCAAAGTGTAAGAAGGTGAAATTTTGAGGTGAAAAGATTATCAGTGGTATACCACAATGGTAGAACCATACTCCAGGAAACTGACAAAGCCAGAGACTTGGGAGTGTTAGTGGATAGGGAGTTGAAGTTTAGGGGATACATAAGCAAAAGTGGCTAAAGCAGCTCATCAGACCACTTGGTTACTGAAAAATACTTTGATAAGCAGGTTATTGTTCCTCTTTATCGAGCCTTGATAAGACCCCATCTTGACTACTGCATATAGATCTGAACACTAGAGTTTCTTGGTGATGGAGAGGATCCAGAGGTGAGTGACCAAAATGGTAGCAGGTCTATGGAATGAACCCCACGAAAACAGGCTGAAGTTTTGTGGATTACAGAAACTGGTTGATAGGCAGAAGAGTAATATGATTGAGACATTCAAATTACTGAGGGGTTTTTAAAAGATTAATTCAGAGGAAATTTTTCAGAACAGATATGGGTAGGAGAACTAGGGGCCATCCATGGAAACTGAGCAAGAGTGTAGTTAATAAGGGTGTTAGAACTAGGTTTTTTTATACTTGAAGAGTGGTGAATGAGTGGAATAAGTTGCCAGAATCTGTCAGGATTTGCAGAGTATGACTGATACTGTGCAAATCCTGAATAGTTCTTGACATGATGTTTAGAGCCTCCCTTGATGAGTCTAAGGACTCCTTGTAGTTGCCCGTAATAATAATATATACTATTCAATGCTTCTATTAGTGCATTTTTTTTTTGTGGTTTTCCTAATATGGCTATTAACCTGACACCCTGTAGGTTTGTTGTAATTTGTGCTTATATCTTTTTAACTGTTCATTATTATCAAGCAAATTTATTTGCCATTTTTATTGTTTATATTGAATGAGGGTTCTCGCTCTGAGGTTTCTGAATGGTCTCCGATGAGAACTAACCAGTTCAAAACAGCTGTCGGGCCAGTGAAACTTATCAAAAGCACTAATAAAAGATTACTATACAAATGCTGGGACAGTGCTCTTGCCTTAAGTAGTGCAAGACAAGGCAAATCTGATGCCAAAGATGATGATTATTATTCAGTCCTCCAAGAAGTCAAAAGACTCATCGCGGGAGGTCCTTCCCAGGAAACACAAAGTCCATCATACCAATCCTTGAAAACATTGACCGTTCTCGCTCTCACGACTATCAGGCAATTAATTAAATGGTTCAACCACCCTCCATGCAAAGAAACCACTCCTCACCCTCTTGCTCACAGCTTCCTTTCGCAACTTCCAGGGATGGCCCCTTGTCATCACTCCTTCACGCTGTTCAACCAAGTGAAAGAACTCCCCAGTGTCAACCCTGTAAGCACCTCTCAACAGTTTAAAAGTCTCAATCATATCACCTCTCCTCCTATCTACCAAACTCTGCAGTCCACATTCCCTCAGCAGATCCTCATAACTAACATTGTACAGTCCCAAAACCATCTTTGTTATCCGCCTCTATACCCTTCCCACAGTTAATTTATCCCCTTCAAATCCTGGGGACCAAATTTGAGAACAATAGTCTAAGTGTAGGCTGATCAGGGTCTTATACAACAAAATGATAACTCTTATCTCTGCAGGTCAGCATCCTCAGTATTGCAACAATCCTCTGTGTTACCTTCACCACCTTTGCAATATGTCCCCTGAATTCCAAGTTTCTATCAATCATCAATCCCAGATCTCTTGGCTCCCCTACTTCCTCCAGTACGACTCCTCCAATAGAGTAAGAAGTGTCCTAAGATCTTACATTTTGCTGCATTAAACTGACAGCCCCCATTCATTTGCCCATCTATCTGGTTTATTCAAATCCTCTTGCAGGGCTATCACATCTGCACTATTACTAATAACCTTTCCCAGCTTTGTATCATCTGCAAACAACTGAATATCCCCGTGCAATCCACTGACAATATCATTGATATAAAGGTTAAACAATATAGGTCCCAGTACTGAGCCCTGTGGGATCCCACTTGTAACCTTCAGCCTCCTTGATACTGCCCCACCATACATAGCTTTCTGATACCTATCGAACAGCCAATCCTGAATCCAGTTGACCAACCTACATCCAAACCCATGTGCTGCAACTTAAATATCAGCTTATCATGTGGCAGTTCCTGTTTAATATTGTTTGTCATCCACTTTACACCAACTTGTGTCTTTTCTTCACTTGTGGAATATACAGCTTATTACTGCTGCTAACAAATATTCCTTCATAATTTCCCAAGCACTAATAATATCCTGGCCTTCCAATTCCTCCCTCTATGAAACTTCCCCAAGTTGATATCTAAGACTATAATCCTTATAATTCCACATACGTTCCCATCTCTTTGATACTCCTGCATGTCTATTCATCTTCCAAAAACCACATGGTCACTCTCTCCAACTGGTGGGAGAGAATGTCATCTCAGTTATTATCAACTCTTCTGATGCTATGACCAAATCCCAAACTCTTGTTCCCTCTATTACATGTTACCTAAGACATTTGTCCCTCAAGAATTCTAGAAATTCCTTTCCCTTATTGCTACATGCATCTTCCTCTCCCCAATTTATATTGCTGTCGTTAAAATCTTCCATAACAATCATTCTTCTTGTACTTGGCAAGCTCAACTGTCTAAACGTCTCTTGGTCTGCACCCCTCTGTGCTTCTTGGTTTGTAGCAACACCCCACTAATATCCTGTCTTGCTCACCTCTACCTCACAACATATTCTTCCAAAGCCACACTCTTAGAGGATATAAGTCATCACTTATCATAGTACTTCACCACCATGCTTTCCCTTCCTATCCTGCCAAAAAATGCTGTACCCTGATACTTCTATTCCTGTTATTATATCCTTTTCTGTCAATCATGTCTCAGTGATCCCAATAATCTTTGGCCAGGCTGATGCTATCAGCGGCACCAATTCCTCTCCTTTATTCCAGATACTCCTAGCATTAGTATAAAGCATAAAAATTGCACTGCTTCTATACTTAGCATTATCCCCTCTAGACTCCTTTGGGCTGCATTACCTGATGTCATCCCCCTTCTCCCAAGCACCCATTCCCACAAGAGGCCACCCCTACTACCATTCACCCTGGGTATTTTAGTTTCCCAATCCTCTCTTCTGACACATTCTAGCTGTTATGCTATTCAATATTACTGCTCTTCTGCTCAGCTTGTCACTAACATGCACACTATCTTTCCTCTCTGCGTTTTCTTTTGTACAACCCCAAGCAAGAATCTCATATCTCTCGCCGCCCAATTTACATTGCCTCTCAATTCATTCGTTCCTACAATCATCTCATCAACCCTTTCACCTCTCTTAACTGCCATAACCACTCTTTCTATCGTTCCTCCAGGCAAACACTCCTCACTCACGCATCCTATCTTGCACACCACAGATCAATGAGTCCCCATACATCACACCTCTTACCACCCTGTTCCTCAATTGCTAACCTGCATCCCTCACTCTCTCTTCTAACACTTTCTCTCTGCGTTCCCCTACTTACCTGCCTTCCTGACATCATTCTATCCCTGGTTCCAGCACTCCCTTGCATTCTTCTCATTCCCTCTCTCCTGCTGTTTCCATTCTCCTCTTCTATCATTCCCATAACTCTCACTCACTCCTACTCTGATTCACCTAATCTCATCTTTTTCACTTCTCATCTCATTACCGAGACATTCCACTTGCTCTTTCAATTATATTATATTTGATTACATATAAGATTATATTCTCAAAAGTTCTCTGGTCAGTTTTCAGACTCTCCATTTCTATTTTTTCTTCAGCTATGCAAAATAGAAATATGGGATATTAAAGATCCATCTATCTATTTTAACATCACTGAATTTAAGTGTGTGTTTGGTTTTTTTATGACTACTATTCTGTGTAAGTTTACCTTCATATTCATAACAACTACTCTTACCAAGAGTGTTTTGACATCATGTTTCCATCCTTCCTGATACTATTTCTATATCTTATTTATCATAACATACAACCTATTTAATGAAGAATGGTGACAAACTGTACGATAGCGATGAACTGTTGACCAGAATGTATTTCAGGAATCACTGAAATTCAAGAGGTATAGGAAGTGTTAACCATCTCTCACATTCCACTGAAATTTAGGGAATGCATAAGTTTACTAGCCCTGACTCGATTGTTTAATGAGCGTACTGATATAGAGAGTCCAAGAAGTGAAAAGGACAAAATAATAGTGCTTTTTTACAAGTGCACAAAATGATGCTGATGGATACTTCCAACCACTGACTAGCATTTTTACTAAATAGCTTAAGGAAATTACAATGTATACTAGGATGCAATGTATATGTGCGTGCAAGCACAACAAACAGTAAATGAGGACGAAGCAGGAAGCTATTCTTTCTCCTAAAAGTCCTGATGGTGCCCCCTAGCAGGCAATGTTGGTATTCTTGGACAATAATGTATATCCTAGTATACGTTGTAATTTCCTTAAGCTATTTTGTAAAAATGCATACCCAACATCTAAGCCTTTCCACGAAAATGACTGACTAGCATGTATCTGCAGGTGTGATTAGAGTAGTAAGGAATAGAATTCACTGAATTGATAAACTCAAGATTTTGCATGATATCCTGCATGGATTGAAGATACAAATCTTGCTTTAAGCAATTTACTTGCATTTTATGAAAAAGTGAAATGTGGTGGATGAAAGTAACTCATATACAGCAATATTTCTTCATGTGACATTCTTTATCGTAAGGTTCTTCATTACAAGATGATGAGAATAAACAGATTAGCTGTCTGAACAATACCAACAAGTGCATTGGGGGGGGGGGGAGGATTTCCATAAAACAATGGCATGCATTGTCTAAGTAAGGTTACCCAAAATAAATCTGCTGATTCCATGGAAATATGCTGCTAATAACAATAATATGCCAATTTATAGAGTATATTAGTATAATGTTATAAATGTTTCTAGAAATGAATATGGTGTTTTGCCAGAAGTGTAAAAAATACATTCTACAGGCAATTCAGATTTCAAATGCAGAACTTGCAAAATATCAAGATGCATGAAGTATTAAACAATGCAGAAAGTTTTAAATTAAGTTTTAATTTAATTAGATACTGTAAATTGAGAGAAATCAATTCTTTAACTATTTTTTTATCATTAATATCTACAATGAACAATTTCCTGGAACTGAGCTACTTAATTCTACTGTATACTTGTTTCTATTCATATGCTTGTAACAAAAAAATGCAGACTATGGCAAGTTATCACAGTTAATGAATTGTTGAATAGGTTAGCCTGTGAACTGAGTCACAGAGCAACACTTTTTATGCTGCCAGCAAAATGCACAGTACTGTTAGTAAATCAAAGTCAGCTAATCGAGAAATTGCTGTACATCTATACACAATATCTTTATTTCATGATAACTATATTTTCACACTATGAGATGGTAGATATACTTAGTCCAAACTTCTACAAAAACCTTAATAGCCCTTTACGCCAATGAGCCAAAAGGGTGGCTTCTGATTTCTCAATGCCATGACAACCATATTAATTTCCATGCAACATCTTAAAATCAGTCATTAATGACTGAGAACACTGATAACATTACAGGTAACAAAAGATAATATGCAATATTGTCTAGAAAAGTATACGGAAATAAAGATTATAGTTCCGATGGTTATTGCTTTCAATACATGAAAGATATTTCAAGTAACTTATTACACCAATATATGTTCAAGATGTGCACCATCTTAATCAAGATTTTTACATATCAGGGTATAAGAATGTGAAACATTCCCTAGATAAACAACATAATGACACACTGAATATTGTCTTTTGGTTAAGTAATATCCTAAGGCACAGTATACAGATTCCTTCAGTATGTCCTGCAAATTAGCATTAAGGCATGAAGTCTACAAATTTAAAGAGAATGGAGAATTTTCTTCTAGAGAAGAAAGACTAACCTTACTATTCTTTGCAGCCTGGTTGGTCAACAGTGGTGAACATATTCATTCTCCAACAGGTTGCAGAGTTTCAATCCTCTTGTACCATGGTCTTGGATATTTATGAATATCGTTAGGTGGGGAATGAATCTCAATCCCAGTGAGAGATCCACTGCCCTGTTTACTGGAGGTCTGAAAAAGTTCCATGTTTAGTCTCTAATGCAGGGTTTCCATATTTTATAAAAAAATATGGAATGGTAATAATAATAATAAAAAACTTCATCCAACCCCAGTGAAAAGAAAACTGACAAGTACTTTTACAATATCAACCTCCTCTTTTCTTTCTTTTGCTGGTTAGAAGCATAGCTTTTCCTCAAGTTAGTTCTTCAATAAAGGCTAATTATTCTTTTTAGTGTATAGTATCAGTCTCTGAAATATTATCCTTATGATAAGGATAATATTTCACTCACTCACACACACACACAACAGGAGTCTGGAAAGTTCTCATTAACACCTAGAACAAAATGATATTAAAGCTACTGATATAATCACAAGAAGAAAGAACATACTAGTAGCAGAATTATGAAGGTAACTTATGTTCTTTCTTGTGGTTATTATTATGTGACACCTCCAGGGAATCCAAAGACTTATCGAGAGAGAGTGTACCAACAGCATCGAATGATTGATCCCCTTCCAACTACTAACCGATTGCTATATCGGTTGCTTTAATATAATTTTTGTTCTAGGTGTTGTTCAGAACTTTCTGGACCCTCCTTATATATATAGTCAGCTTTTGAAACGGGGAAAATCATTTGAAGGAAAAATGGCAATGACAAAACCTTTCACGGTTTCCAAGCTTGTGGCATAACATTACACAATTAAGTAACATTGCAATCATAACTTCTACTCCCATCAGTTTACTGAGCTCATCAGTGGCAGCCAGATCATGGAAATACTGAAACCAAAATCAATGTAGAAGCAATTTTCAATATGCAAGTAGCAAAATGGTATACTACCACTTTATTAAAATACTCTGGATTAGAGACAGTCATTGGAACTATATCCACCTAACTATATTCTTGTTTTAATCCTTGACTCAAATGTGAGCAAGTTTGTATGCAAAATATCTTCACGTCTAAGCCACTTGATTTAGTTCTCAGTATCCCCATCAGTCTAGCTCTCACTGATGAGACATCAAAAATAATGTCAAAACTGGCGTAGGTTTTAAATTAAAGATGCCAAGAAATTAATAATTAATTTAATTCAATTAAGAAATTAAATCGTGAAGTATCTTCATGATTGGGCTACTTGTATATAGAGGCTAATGACTTCACATTAGTTGCCTTAGTATCCCATAAGGAAATGCATATATCCTTGGGACATGTATAATGCTATGCATTATGGGAAGGGGCACTATCCAAACTAGTTTCAACTTTTGTAAAGGTGAAGAGCTCTCCAAAAACTCTAATGATCCCTCAAACCACCCAAAGGATTGTTTAACTCAGTGGTGGTTCCACTCAGTGACAGGTCCACCCTACCACGGAGAAGAATCCTCAGCAGAGGCTCTGCCCAATGGTAGGCTCACCCCACCACTGTGCAGAGCCACTCATAACCCAGGGAAATGCATCCCCTGAAGCAGCCACAAGACCACTTCCGCAAACTTTCCACATCAACAGAAATCGCATCAGTGGGAGCCAGACCCAAGGTAATGCAGAAATCATATTTCCACATACAAGTAATCAAAAGGTGTCACACCTTATTACTAAAATACTGTAGATTAAAGATTGATGTTTGAAAATTTCTTTTTTTTTTTTTAAAAAAAAAACTTGGTTATACTATAAATTAAAGATGCCAAGAAATTATATTCTTGGTTTAATCCTTTTTTTTTTTTTATATCCAAATGTAAGCAAAACAAAATTTGTGAGTGAAGTAACTTCACGACTGGACTACTTGTATACGGAAGCTAACAACTTCACACCAATTGTCTTAGTATCCCAAAATGCAATGCACATATCCACATGGACATGTACAATACTATGCATTATGGGAAGGGCCACTACCCAGACCAGTTTCAATCTTTATTGAGGTCTCAACAATGGGAGTGATACCAAATATCACTTTTGCATTACTTTAACCTCTATTACTTCTGGGTCTGGTTTCCACTAATGAGACCTCAATAAAGGTTGAACCTGGTCTGGGTAGTGACCCTTCCCATAATGCACAGCATTATACATGTCTGTGAGGATGTGTGTTGCATTATGGGATATTAAGGCAACTGATGTGAAGTCATTAGCTTCTTTATACCAGTGGCCCAGTTGTGAAGTCAATTCATATGTAAACTTTGTTTACACTTGGATAAAAGATTAAACCAAGAATATAATTTCTTAGCAAAGTGAAAAAAACTTTCAACTGGTGTAGATGGTGAACCTTTCCATAATGCACAGCAATATACAAGTCTGAAAGGACATGCTATGCATTATGGAATACTAAGATAATTGATGTGAAGTCATCAGCCTATATACAGGGTGTTCGGGATAAATTTGACAGTTTCGTAAGGAAAAAGAAAATCTTCTTTGTATCTATTAAATTTAATGAATTGACAAAAAAACATTACAGGCAGAGTTAATTACAATACTATCAACAAGATTTACTCAAAATAACCACCATTAGCATCGATCACAGCTTCAATTCTGCTTCGGAACCTCGAACAAGCTGATGCTACAGTCTCCCTGGGAAGGGCCGCAAAAACTGTTTTAATTTTATCCATTAACTGGGCTTTTGTATTACTGGAAGTGCGATTGGTGTCTTTTTCAACTGCGCCCCATACAAAATAATCCATGGGGTTAAGGTCTGGGGAGTTTGGAGGCCAAACATTTGGACTGGTGAAGTCGTAGAAATTTTCAGACAACCATTTTTGACTTTTCCCAGAGGTGTGGCAAGGGGCCGAATCCTGCTGCCATACATACGGCCTACCATTGGCTACCCTTGTTATCCAGGGCTCGACTACAGTTAGCAACTCCACGAACAAAGCCCGAATTCCAATGCCAGGGTTCTTCAACACCTGTTCCTGCAGATTTGCGAGGAATTCTGCTGTACGAACGCAATCAGATCGTCTGCTAGGGATCTTTCTTCTTGCTACATCCTCGTAGTCACCATTGCAAGTCTCTAGTTCATGCCTGATTGTTTTTACTGTATTCAGGGAGCATTGGGCAGCAGTCGTAATATCCTTATTTTGATGGCGGGCACGAATCATCATGATACAAGTTATTCTCTTCCATGATTCAGGTGGGTTCCAGCTATCCATCCTTTCTGACATCTTGTATATGAATGAAGAAGGGTCCAAACTTTTAAATGAAGAGAAGTGTGTGTTAATACATGTAACTTACGGAAAAATATAATTAATTATAAATATGTCAAATTTATCCCGAACACCCTGTATAAGTAGCCTGGTCATGATGACACTTCACATGCAAACTTTCTTTGCTTCTGCTTAAGTAAAAAATTAACTGAGGAATATAATTTTTCTAGTGTAATTTACTTTGTAACAAAGTGAAAAAAAAAAACCTTTCTACTCCAAATTTTATTGCTTGCAAAATTTGGTCAGACAGAAAAGGTGAAATACAATAAAAACATATGTTATGAAGAGTGCTTTTATAGGACACATGCAGAAATTTTAGTACATGATAGGAAAGGAAAAGAACAAGTAACATCTTCAGAAGTTGGGTTCTGGAGACGTTACTTTTCTTTCCTCAACTAAGGACAAGCTTCCACCTCTAAGTTTTCTAGGCATTTACCAGATTCCTTGCTCTTGTGGGTTATTTTATTTTGGACAAACCAGAAGATCTGCTTTTATTCATCTAGAAGAACATAAGTAGTATATTAAATACCATGAACCTGAACAGTCTGGACTTGTGGAGCATGCTATCGATACTAAACAGAGTTTGTTGGAACAAGACAACTTTCCTTCATAAATTGTTTCCTCATGGACCTTTATAAATGGTCTATATTTATAAATATAAAAACTTTATGAAGTAAAGTTGCATGTGAAACTTTACTTCATTGTCATAACTTAAAGATCCAATGGTCTCTGTCTATCTTCTTTATGGTAAACAGGAAAGATTAGCAGATTTAAAAAGTACTAACTTTGTCCCAACTTAAAAAAAAAAAGATTTTATATATATTATATTTTTATAGATAAAATATTATATATTATATTAAATATTAGATTTTTTATATATAATTTTTTTTTTCTTAACTGAAAAAAAAAATTTTTGTTTTTTTTCTGTTAGGGAATTATTGACCTTATGTAGTTATCTTACATTAGCCACTTAGATGGTTCTTTTTAGAATTGTGTTATTGTTTAATTGCCAATCTGTGATCCTGTACTGACAATACCTATGATACTTGGGTGAAAATTCTATATTAAAATAGTTTAAGTTTGATTATTATTATATATAAGGTGCCTCCATGGAGTCAAAAGACTCATCTCAGGAGACCCAACATTGGCATACTAACCATTATTCACACAATACCTGTCATACTTCTCCTTAAACTCATTCACAGATGAAGCATTCACAACCACCTCTGGCAATGCATTCCACCAATTTACAACCCTCAAACAAAAAATCTAGTTCTAACACCCTTGTTAACCACAATCTTACACAATCTCCAAGGATGACCCCTTGTTCTCTCCCTTCCTGCACTGGTCTTAAAAAAAGTTATCAGTATCAATCCTATAAAACCCTTTTAATAATTTATATGCCTCTATCATATCTCCTCTCCTACATCTATCAACTAGTTTTTGAAGCCCACAGACTTTCAATTTATACTCGTAGGAGACATCCCACAGGCCTGCAACAATTTTCGTAACCCGCCTCTGAATCTCTCCATCATTTCCACATCACGAAGAAATCCAGGTGACCAGATCTGTGCACAATAGTCCAAATAAGGTCTTATTAATGCTTTTTAAAGTGGAACAATCACTTCCTTATCCCTGCTTGTCATTGTGTTCTTTAATAACCATGTAATCTGATGCGAAGTTGTGATAACCTTTGCAATATGCTCTCGAAACTTAGAAACCAAGTCCCTAGCCTCATCACCTTCTTGCAGTTCAGTTCCATTAATATAGTAAACAGCATGTGATCTCATCCTTCCGAAGTGCATCACCTTACACTTGGCCACATTAAACTGGCAGCCATTTATTTTAGCCTAAACCATCAACCTATTTAAGTCATCCCTGATGAGATCCCAAGCTTAACTAATGTGCCCAGATCTGGGTGCCAGGGTTTCTTTTTGATGGAAAGGAGGTGGAGAGGATCCAGAGGTAAGTGACCAAGATGATAGCAGGTCTATGGAATGAACCTTATGAGAATAGGTTGAAGATTTGTGGGTTGCAGAAATTGGTTGATAGGTAGAAAAGGGATGATATGATTGAGACATTCAAATTACTGAAGAGTTTCTATAAGATTAATTCAGAGGATATTTTTTTCAGAACAGAACTGGTGGTGGGAGGACTAGGGGCCATCCATGGAAACTGGGCAAGAGTGTGGTTAGCAAGGGTGTTAGAACTAGGTTTTTTACTTGGAGAGTGGTGAATCAGTGGAATAAGTTGCCAGAATCTGTTGTGGGCATCATGACTGTGAATGAGTTCAAGGCAAAGTATGATAGATACTGTGGATGTTGAAAAGTTGTTCTTGACATGATGTTTAGGACCTCCCTCAATGAGTCTAGGGACTCCCTGGAGTTGCCTGTGATAATAATAATCCTGCAAGATATACACATCATCTGAATTAACTATTCGCTCTTCCCAGCTTTGCATCATCAGCAAACAAGTGGATATCTCCTTTCAAAGTATTCCCAATATCATTGATGTACAAATTAAATAATAGAGGACCAAGCACTGAGCCCTGAAGCACACCACTAGTTACCTGCCTTCTACTGGACTCTACTCCATCATAAACCACTCTTTGATATCTATCCACTAGCCACCCTCTAATCCAAATCGCTAGCCTCAGATCCATACCCATTTGCTCCAATTTATGCAACAGAGTTCCATGCGGAATCTTGTCAAATGCCTTTGCAAAGTTCAGCAAGATCACCAAAAAAGGATTTCCTTTATTCAACTCTATTGTTACTTCATTATAGAAAGTGAGCAAATTGCTAAGGCAAGATCTACCCTTCACAAAACCATGTTGTTGCTCCTTATAAAGTATCATATTGCTGTCCACCCAGTCCTGAATTCTAATTTTTATCAATTTCTCTAGAACCTTAACCACCACTCCAGATATAATGATTGGTCTATAATTTGCTACCTCAGTCCTGGAGCAACCCTTATGTAGTGGAATTTTTTTCATCTCTTTCCACTCAATTGGGACTTTACCAGAACTCAGGCTTAAATTAAACAGCCAATTTAGAGAAGGTGCTAATTCTCTTGCACAATCTCTTAAAATATGGGTTAGCATTATGGTTCTGTAATATACTAAGCACCTCAAATTCTTCTATCACTAGACTCTCAGTAGTCAATGACACATTCGGCACTGCAATATCACAACCAAGATGGTACACTTTTGCAAAATGATCACTAAGCAATTCAACTATTTGATTAGCTTCTGTAATTTCCTTACCATCAACACTTTTTAAAGTCATCCTTCCAAAGTTATTTCTCCTTTTACTTGCCACATAGTGAAAGAACTCCTTAGGATTTTTTTTTAGGCTCATCAGCTAGCTTCCTCTCATAATTTGGTCTTCCTTACCATGCAGGTTACCCTTCTTGTCATGGGAATGCTCATCTACCACAACTTTCTTTTTATCTGCAACTCTCGCTTAATAATATTATTCATCCATCTTACTCCTACATGATTCCTCCTCATGACTTGGGGAATACAGTCAGATACAGCTTTCATTAAATACTCCTTGATAATCTCCCATGCACCATCAACATCTCTCCTCTTTAAATTCTCATGCCATAGCACTTTTGAAAGCAGACTTCTCAGCTTGTCATAATCACCAGCCTTGTAATTCCACATATGACCCTTCTTACCAGAATATTCAGCACATAATACAATCTCCCAAGCCAAGACCACATGATCGCTTTCCCCAAGTGGAGACAGTGTATCTAAATTACTTATTGATATGTTCTCCGATGCTATGAGCAGATCTAACACTCTCAAATCTCTTCTTGTCCCTTCCATTACATGCTGTCTCAGGTAGTTATCTCTTAACAATTGTATAAACTCCAATTCCTTTGTTCCTTGAGACCATTCCTTCTCCCAATCTATGTCCCTCATAGTTAATCGCCCATAATAATTACACGTCCTCCACTCATCTTACTAATTTCCCAATGCATACCATCTACATTCTCACTTATATCCCCTTGGATTATAGCAGCAACCAATTATATATTTCATCCTGTTGATTTCTATCTCACACCAAACAGCATCAAATGAACTACCCTCTACATGCCTGTCACCTTGAGGGACTTCTACCATTTTTGGTTTTAACACTTCGTCTATCATTAGTAAAACTCCTATCCACCATTCTGTCCTCTCTATCCTTCCTGAAGATATATCCCTTACATTCAATCCCTATGACTAAATCATTCTTAGTTAACCAAGTCTCACTAATTCCAATAATTTTTGGTCAAGTAGACTAAGTAATGACAAAAATTCATCACACTTATTCTAAATACTTCGAGCATTAGTATACATAAAACTGCAATACTCCTTCTCCCCCCCCCCATCATCATCACACGATGTGCAAATTAGCCCACTCTGAATACCGTTAAAATTCTGAGTACAATGATTCCCCATATCACAGTTATTACTGACCTTAATACTATTTACAACTAACTCTACTTTCCTGTCATTATTTCTGACAACCATCCTCGTGCCCTCCCCTTCTAATAACTCTCATTTTCCTCTATTTTTATATTTCATTTGATTATGGCAAATCGCTGTATTCCTTTACTGAAACAGATGTCACTCACCTTGTACTTGGTAGCAGTTAACTGCATTATCAGTTAAGTAGTTTAAGAGGTTTGAATAATAGTGAGGCTCCCCCAATGAGGCAAGGCTCCATGGACATGCCTGAATGTTGGTCATAACATATATACTTTTTATATGGCATATTGCACAAGTCAATTTCTATAAAATGAATATTCATTTATGGAAGATTGCATACCCAGTTAGATACTTCTAGAATCAAAGAGCACCATAAGATATCAACATGAAAGTAAATATGAAATTAAAGGATTCAGGAGATGCATTGCAAAGGTTTATAAATAATACAGAAATTGCAAAAGAAAGCTGACAAGTACTTTTACTCAGATGATGGAAAATATTGTGACAAGATCAGTCTCCTCTTTTCAAGCACAGCTTTTTCTCATGTGAGTTTTTCAGTTAAGGCTAATCAATTCTTTTTAATGCACAGTAACAATCTGAATGCATGATATGCAAGTCATGCTTTCAAGATGGTGGGAAATCACATTTTACTGTTAATGCTTGTCTATGAAGATTGCAAGAAATGGGTGTTTCCTTTTATACCTGTATGAGCCACGACTGATGTATATAGCTATATCTTATCAAAAATATCCGAATACCCAAAGGGGTATTCGGATATTTTTGATAAGATAATGTATTTTGCAAAGGCTTTTGATAGACTGCCACGACACAGTGGTAAAAGCTAGATTATAGATTAGTGTATTGGATTGGAGATTAGTTGTTCTATAGTTCTCAGTAAATTGTGTATGAGTGCAATATCCTGGAAGAGGAAAGTCATAGATGGTGTGCCCCAGACTGTTTTGGAGTCATCTCATTAACATAGAAGTTAAAACACTGGAAATGTTATTAGTGAAGGGGTGTGAAGGTGTTTGCAAATAATACAAAAATAGGAAGAGCTGTAAGGAGGAGAGTAGATGCTGAAAAGACTGGCTGACTGGACAAGTAAATGGATTCACGATGAGTTTAACTGTTGCAAACTAATTTTAATAAAACCAAGATGAGATGCAGAGTACAATTGGCAGAGATATATCTTACAGGAGATAGAGATAAGAGATTATTATTATTACTACTACTATTATATGACACCTCCAAGGAGTTCAAAGATTCATTGAGGGAGGGCACTCCACAACTATAGATATGGGGATGATGATAATCTAAAATATATGGGGACACTGCTGAAAGATTATGGCAGTATCACAATGGATTATGGCAATGATGTGGAAGACACTAAAATGCAGAAATAAGGAGGTTATGGTTCCAAATGTATACAGCGTGCATAGATTACTACATAGAGATTGGTACCTGGTTTTCAAAAGGATGAAGATATTGGAAACAGACCAGAGATGAGTAATTAAAATGGTTTCTGGTCTCTGTAATACTGGATATAAATACAAACAAAAATTGTAAAAAGTGGATATGACAGAGACATAAGTTGGTAAGGAGAAAAGATTTTTCATAGGACATGGGAGAAGAGAAACTAGAAACTTAATAAGGATGATATGTTGCGGATAAGTTCTTTTTGCACAAAAAAGGATGGGTGATTGAAATGCATTATTTTCTAGCATGGAGACCACGAATGCATTTAAGATAGTTTGATGAGTGCATATGCATATTACCTCCTACAGCGAGTTGACTCCATAGCAGTCTGATGATAATATCGGCAATACAAGTAACTAGTTTCATTAGCTATAAGACAGTGTTGTATACTAGCTCCATAATTATGATCAATGGAAACCACATTATTAAAGTGTTATCAAGCATATCAAAACAGGAGAATATCAATTTTTAAGAGAATAATATTGTACAGATGATGCCATTCTCTTAAGCCTTTAATACAAAAATTATAATCATGAAAAATGGCAATAAAGATACAAAAATTATGACAATAGCAAAATAGAAAGTATCAAACCACAATCTCAAATATAAGTTGACTCTATAACATTCTGAAGCAATGAATTAATTTAGGTACATGAGGTACACTTTTTAGAGAAAGCAGCAAAAAAAATATGGAAAGAGATAAATACTAACACACTAAAATGTGAAGTTAAATAACTCTATATGAAACAGACCTAATAGGCTTTCATAGTGCAGTTAATAGAATACTGTTTAGTTGAAAGAACTTGCATTTCCATTGAATCTGATGCAAGAAATATTTATAATGGCATTTCAGCTACAAGTGAATCCATCCTACATGGAGTGGCAGGATTCCCCCCCCCCAAAAAAAAACCACATCATTTGCAAAACACAGAAACCAGCCATCAAATACAATTCAACTTAACAGACTCAAGATCTGCTGGAATAGGATTTATCTGCATTGCACAATTATATTTATAAAAAAAAAGTTATATTTTGACATAACAGGCCAAAGGACCTAATAAAGGAAGACTTATCAGACGTCCATGGTGACAAAACATATTACAGGAGTTCCTTGCTATCAACCAACAACCATATTTTAATTGCTTACTGCGTGCACTTACTACAAATGATGCAACGCATTCTGCTCACCCCACTTAAAACAAATACAACTTATTTCTTATACAACTTCCATGAATGGCCACTTGTTTTTCCATATATCTGTCTAATCTGTGAAAAATTTCTTCTGTCTTAATCTGGTATAACCCCCCCCCGCCTCTCCACACACACTAGGCTCTACAAATGTCACTTTTAATCTGTCCTTGTGTCCAACATTCAGAGAGAAGATAAAGCCTCCGTAGCTCAGTCTGTATAGACGAAGCCCTTTGGTTGGAAAGACCTGGGTTTGATTCCCGTCAGTGACGTGAGGAGCCTTTATCTGGTCTCTTTCAACAAAAGGTGAGTAAGCCAGTCTCATACAGAGGTAGAGGGTTTTTTGACCTGGAAACTCAGATTTTTTGTCCCCTAGAACAGGCACACTGACCCTGTGAACACACACACACACAGATTACAGTCAGGAATACTTAAGACCCAGCAATGGCCTGATTCGTCAGCTATGCTAGTCCTGAACCCAGATAAAATGAGTGGAAATTGAGATGGTGCTGTACTTCCCTGTAAAAGGGGCCTCATGGCCGTTGTATCATCATACGAAATAATAATAAGAGAGAAGATACCTTAATCACTCATCTCTAGATCCTTTCCAAAGTCTCTATTTCCTCAAAAATCAGATGACTAAATTTCTGCACACCAGTCCAAGTGTGGATTTACTAAGATCTTTACAGGAACTATGGCCTCTTTATTTCAATATATATCAAATGTGTATTTATGTATATGTAAACATGTATATCAAACATATATTTCACAGGATGAAGATATATCTTCATCCTGTGAAATATATAAAGACATATCTTAGTGACATTTCAACAAATTTGTCCTCTAACCTTTCAGGCCTTTATCTGTTATAACCCTCAAGGTCCCTTATCTCAACTGCTCATCCTCACCTATTAAATATACAGTAAAAAATAAAAACTAAGATTATTAAAAACTGAGACAAAAGGCAGATAAAAGACAAGCTCTTAATGAAATGATATGCACAATAGAACAAGAAATGAAAAATAAGAGCAATCTTAGACAAGACTGCTCTTTTAATTCTGAAAATTAAGCAAAATTAAAGGAGAACATGCACCTGGGCTAGATATGTAGAAACAGACAAGCAAACATGTTAAAGAAAAAGGAAAAAAGCACATGAAGATAATATTTCCATGAATTCCTAAATATGAAAATTACTTCTGCAATTCAAAATTATATACCAACTACTACTGAAGATTCTGAGAGCAACCATCAAGACAAAAAAGGTTAATGAATAATACATTCATTCAGGAATAACAAATCCCCAGGAATAGATAAAATCCCTGCAGAGTTAACTGAAAGAAGGGAAAACTAGAAGGCAAAATATATTAATTTATTTTAATCATATGGAAAAAAAGAGCCAATGCCAAAAGAATGGAGAGAGAGAGAGTCTGATCTGCCCAATACATAACAAAATTTATAGAAATTATAGCAGTATTTCTCTGTCAAGTACAACAAACAAAATATTTACATCTACTATAAAGAACAGATTAAACCCATTTCTGGAGAAGATAACTGGGTGTCTATCAAGGAGATTTTCAGGAAAAGCAATCCATAGTTGATGAGATACAAATAGTTAAACAGTTATTTGAGAAATTTGGGAATTTGATCTAAATATTCATCAGTTTTGTTGATTTCCAACAAGCATGTGAATTAATGATATTATCGGCATTAACAGAGGAAAAATTATGGGATTACA
The DNA here is from genome assembly GCF_054136105.1 of Typopeltis vanoorti. Classification (NCBI taxonomy): domain Eukaryota; kingdom Metazoa; phylum Arthropoda; class Arachnida; order Uropygi; family Thelyphonidae; genus Typopeltis; species Typopeltis vanoorti. Next base: position 67,891,835 of record NC_143569.1, read on the forward strand.
ATATACTTTGAATACCAGATAAACTAGTAAGACTTGCAAGGTTAACAATGGAATTCGGAAACAGGTTAAAATACAAAATGATTTAACAGATCTCTTCGCAATAACTCGAGGATTAAAATGCGGTGATAGTTTAGCTACAAAACATTTTAATTTGGCTTTGAAATACATTATCCAATCATTGTCAGTAGATACTAAAGACAAAAATCAACAAATCAGGTAAGATTATAGCATATGCAGATGATATTAATATAAATGTCAAGAACTAAATAGAAAGCAGAATATTTGAAAAAAAAAATTACAAGAGACAGATGGGTCTAAAAAATTAATAAAAAATAAATTATGATTAATACCAGGCAGATAGAGCCTCCATAGTTTAATCAGTATAGACGAAGCCCTATGGTGGGAAAGACCTGGGTTCAATTCCCGTCAGTGATGTGAGGAACCTTTATCCGGTCTCTTTTGACTAAAGGTGAGTTAGTCAGTCTCATAGATGACAGAGTGTTTTTTCTCCTGTAAACTAGTTTTTCGTCCCTCAGAACAGGCAAGCAGGCCAGTAGAACACATGCAAATTACAGACAAGAATACTTACAGGCATAGGGGTAACTGCCTTATCCTCATATGATGGTTAGGAAATCCAAGGATACTTGGAAGGCTATGGGCACTTGAGTGCCTGTTAAAGCCACTGATGAATGAATGAATACCAAGCAGAATCAGTTAACTGATATAAGTGTGAAAATTGGGAACTTTCAAAATAAAAAAACTGGAACAAATTGGATCAGAGACTTGTGACCAATAAGTATAATTAGAAAAAGCTGGATTTTATTTGGTTGTGGATAACTACAAAAGCTAATGAAACCTACCAGTTTCGATACTGAAACTGGTGGCATCTGGTTAAAAAATGCATAAAAATAAATGCAATTAAGGGAAACAAACTATGCAGGAACCATTACTATATAAATTGAAACCATTATTATTATTAGAACAGGTAATTCCAAGGAATCCTTAGACTCATCGAGGGAGGCCCTAACATCATGTCTCGAACAACTATTTAACATCCACACAGTATCTATCATACTTCGCTTTGAACTCATTTACAGGTCATGGCACCCACAACAGACTCTGGCAGCTTATTCCACTCATTCACCACTCTCCAAGTAAAAAACCTAGCTCTAACACCCTTGCTAACCACATTCTTACCCGGCTTCCATGGATGGACTCTAGTCCTCCTACTACCAGTCCTATTCTCAAAAATATCATCTGAATTAATCTTATAGAAACCCTTCCTAATTTGACTGTCTCAATCATATCGTAAACCGAAAACCCCTTTTCCGTCTATCAGGCAATTTCTGCAACCCACAAATCTTCAACCTGTTCTCATAAGGTTCATTCCATAGACCTGCTATCATTTGGTCACTCATCTCTGGATCCTCTCCACCTCCTCCGCATCAAGAAGAAACCCTGATGTCCAAATCTGGGCACAGTAGTCTAGATAGGGTCTTATCAAGGCTCGATACAGAGGAACAATAACCTGTTTGTCTCTGCTTGTCAAAGTATTTAAAGTAATCAAGTGATTTGATGAGCTGATTTATCCACTTTTGCGATGTGCCCCCTAAACTTCAACTCCCTATCCACCAACACTCCCAAATTCCTGGCCTCGTCAATCTCCTGGGCTACAGTTCCACCAATGTGGTATACTGCTGCTAATCTATTCACCCCAAATTGCATAACCTTACATTTTGCCACATTAAATTGACATCCATTCTCCTTAGCCCAGCCCTCCAAACTATCCAAATCATTCTGCAAAATTTTGACATCCTGTGCATTCACTATTGCTCTACCCAACTTTGCATCATCAGCAAACAAATGAACAGTTCCTCTCAGATCCTTTCCTATATCGTTAATGAACGAATTAAACAGTAGTGGTCCAAGAACAGAATCCTGCAGCACACCACTAGTCACAGGCTGTCTTTTGGGCTCTACTCCTGAATAAACCACTCTCTGATATCTCTCCATCAACCACCCTCTTATCCATCTCACCAACCCCATATCCATCCCCGTATGCTGCAGTTTACTAATTAGAATTCCATGTGGTATCCTGTCAAAGGCCTTAACAAGGTCCAGTAGGATCACTGTAAACACATTACCCTTATCCAGTTAAGCCATCACACTGTGTTATAAAACATGAGCAAGTTATTGAGGCATGATCTACCCTTCACAAAACTATGCTGTCCCCCATACAGTATCCCAATTTCATATATCCATTCCTGTATTCTCCTCGACTATTTTCTCCAGGACCTTGACAATGATTTCTGATATGCTAATCGGTTGGTAATTTACAACATCAGCCTTGGAACCTCCTTTATGCAGTGGAACTATTTTCCCCCTCTTTCCACCGCCTCAGGACTAACCCAGACCCGAGACTCAAATTAAACAAAATGGTCAAGGGCACTAACAATTCCTTAGCCGCTTCACGTACGGCACGAGCTGGTATACCATCCAATCCCACAGATGTATTGACATTGAGGTTTTGTAATAGACTATTCACCTCCACTTCATTCACCACAATTCCCATATAAGCTGTTGGTTCATTCATTCCTGCAATGTCACCACCTGGATGATATACTCTTGCAAAGTGCTCGCTCAGTAATTCCACTATATCAACTGATTCGGTTACCTCCCTACCATTGGCATTCTTTAAAATCATTCTGCCGTATATATTTTTTCTTTTACTTGCAACATATCAAAAAAACTGTTTGGGATTCTCTTTTGCCTGCATGGCTAATTTTCTTTCATAATCTGCTTTTGCTTTTCTTACCACACTCGTTATCCTTCTAGTCTGTGCTTTATACCGTTCATGTGCCTGCAGGTCACCTTTCTCCTTAAATTTGCTCCACAGTTGTTTCTTTTTTTGCAGCTCAAGCTTAATGGTGTTATTCATCCATTAAACCCCTAGTTGATTTACTATTCGGACTTTAGGTATACAGTCAGCCATTGCCTCCTGCAAACACTCCTTAACTGCCTCCCATGCACTATCAACATCCAGCCCTTGCAGTTTTGCATGCCATGGTACAGAACCAAGCAAACTCCTAAGCTTGTCATACTTACCAGCCCGGTAATTCCACACATACCCTGTCTTAATTGAAAATTCCACACATTTAGCCACCTCCCAAATCAAGACCCTACGATCACTCTCACCAATTGGCAGCAATGTGGTCATATTCATTACAGCCAAATTCTCAGATGCAATTACTAGGTCTAGCACTCTCTGACCCCTAGTATTTTCAATTACATGCTGTCGTAGATAGTTATCCCTTAATAACTGCATAAAATCCAATTCCTTCCTCCCATGTGTCCTCTCCTCCTTCCAATCAATGTTACCATAGTTGAAATCTCCCATAATAATTACCCTCCTTCCAACCATGTAGAACATAGCATGAGTTAGCTATTGTTCAGCATTGTGTGCAGACAGTTGGATGGAAAGTTGAAGTATAACATATGGAAACATCTGATAAGATTTTGAAATATCACACAAGATTAACCACCATACAAGGCCTGGATATGAATATATGTCCATAAGTATACATGGATGAAAAGTGTCTGCTGAAGTAATATAACTATTGGATATTATAGAAAAAATTATGTCGATTACAAAGTGTATATTTTTGATATGTGTAGCCAGGGATTAACTACCACCGTGGGATGGTTAATCTTTGATTCCTACTAATGTGCCTTATGAAAACATGACTATCGTAGATTCTTTTGTAAGTAGTAAAGGTGTCTTCAATCTAGGGTATGAAACTCTTATTCCACTCAATGCTGTTGTTATACTACCCTTCCTAGATGTTTTAATCACTAGAAATGCTGAAAAAGGCTTTTCACTTGTTATAAATCACAAAACGTAGTCAAGTCATAACCTACACTCTTTACAATCTTCTTTGCACCATGTGCCACGAAAACCAGGTATTATACATAGCCCAAAAAGGATAATCTCTATCATAAGAAATCAAGAACTATAAACTCTACTCCAACAACGTGCTTACAATAGATATTCACAAAAACTCTTAGACAAATTGACATTCTCTAATCCTGCTCCACAGCAAAATCTAACATTGACTACAGAACTTCATTTTCAATCCTTTGCAATGATATTTTTTTTTATCAAGATCAGTAGTCTCCTTAAAGCTCATGACATCAGGGTGGCTTTCAATCTTATTTTATTAACAGACCTACATTGTATCAAAAGACTCATCGCAAGAGGCAAACATAGTTACAAAGCCCATCACACCATGCCTTAAACTTATTTAATGTATCTGCATTCACTACAATGTTAAGCAATGCATTCCGCTCATCAATCACTCTCCATGCAAAGAATCTGCTCTTTATGCCCCTACTCATTCCCTCATATAGCTTCCAGGTATGCCCCCCCCCCATGTAACCACTTCCCCCATTCTATGAAAAATTTCTTCCACATTAACTCAGTAACAACCCATTACCAACTTACCGTATTTTTCCATATATAAGACAATACTTTTTTCTAAAATTTTTAGACCAAAAATTGGGGGTTGTCTTATACATGGGAGGGGGGGGTAACCAATTGAGAGACCCACGGTTGCCGTGGCAAAACTGTCGGTACCTTATCTCCGCGAACAGGCCTCCACCAATCACTAGCCTTTGCTAACTCAGTCGAATGACGTCATTAATGGCTGATTCTGAATAAACCAATCAGAACTCTGAAAGCATTCATACGTCTGCAACTCGTTGGCAAGGTAAGTTAATGCATTAATATTTTGAGCACTAGCCCATAAAACTGTCCAAAAATAAAAATTGATGAAGAAAATTATATGCATGGAACTTAGAGTGATGCATAATTTCTTAGTATGTATCTTAAAAATATTACCTAATTACTAAATATACTTTAAACATTTAAAAAATATCAGATGTGTTCTGTTTTATGTTTAAAATATTGATTTCTTAATTTTGGGTTCGAAAAAGTAGGGTTGCTTAAGGTCTAAAAGTGGGGTGCTTAAGGGTCAAAGCTGTATAACTGAGAGGAGACCTGAGCATAGCCTTTAAAGGAATGCGGAGAACCGACCAGGGCTTCTGACTTAATGTCCAATCCTCACCTTCTCGTGGTGCACCCTGTTGGGTATCTACTTGGATACTGAAAGAACAAGGATGGGCTGGCAATTTGGGATTTAGCCGACCAAATTCTATTCTTATTGGTTAAACCAAAATGAAAAATGATGGTACGACATGACAAAATTTCATGCCGGCTGGGGTGTCGCCCGGTTAAACAAGGCCCCCGTTGTTTTCGCCAAGGAACCAGGGCGAACAGCGAAAAGTCAGCTACTGGAACAAATCTGAAAACAAACCCCAACTCAACATCACCAGCGTTAAAGATCGGTACTATCAATATAAGAAGCCTGAATGGCAAAGAAATGGAGCTAGCTGAGGAATTAGATAAGTACCAGATCGACATAATAGGGGTGACCGAAACAAAAAAGACAAAAACTGGCGAGATCTTTCTGAGCAATAAATACAAATTGTTATATTCAGGCAATGACAATCAAGGAAAAGAAGGAGTAGCCATAGTTTTCAACACAAAATACGAGGCTAATCTTCTTGAATGGCAGTCAGTCTCAAGTAGAGTAATGTGGACAAATATGAAAATGGGGAACTGGACAATGAGACTTATTTGTGCCTATGGTCCCACAGAAGGTTCTACTAAGGTAGAAGTTGAGGAATTTTTTTGAGGCTTCAGAAAAAGCAACTGACACAATGAAAAAGGAAAAGTTGGTCCTTGTTGGGGATCTAAATAGCAGAGTAGGAAATGATTGTGAGACATACAAAAATATTTTGGGAAAATTTGGAGAAAAGAGCAAAGCTAATAATAATGGCAAATATCTGTAGGATTTCTGCTCAGGACATGGACTGGTTATTACTAACACCATGTTCCAACATAAAAATGTGCACAAATTCACATGGAGAGAAGAGGCTAGGAATAAGAAAAGTCTCACTGACTATGTTATTGTTGATAGTGATGTTTTCCCGCTGGTGCAGGACACCAGAGTGTACAGAGGATTTGAAATTGGAAGTGATCACTGTTTAGTCTTGAGCAGGATAAAATTGAATTTCATATTGAAAAGAATGACATGTAAGAAAGTTTTAAAACGAATAAAAGTTGAGCAGCTCTCAGATGTGAACTGTAGACTAAAATACACAAAGATTATTGAAGAAAAAATGAAAGAGTTTGAGAACAGGAATCAAACCTTGGAGATTCAGTGGCAAACTCTGAAGAAAACATTGATTGATTCTGCCAGAGAGGCATGTGAGGTTGTCTGCAAGGATAAAAAAATCAGAACTCCCTGGTGGATACAGGAAGTTAAAGAGGCAGAGAAGGAAAAGAAGAAAGCATATCAAAAGTTCCTGGCAAATAAGTCAGCTTGTGCTCTTAGAGAATACAGAGACAAATGCAAGAATGCTAAACACTGTGTAAAACTAGCTAAACAAAAGTCATGGGAGGACTTTGGCAAGAACATAGAAAATAAATATCAAGAAGGTGGCAAAATATTCTGGAGGTTGTTGAAGAAGCTTAGGAATGGAGGAAAGAGTGCTGTAAAAGGAGTTAGAAATGATAAAGGTGACATGAAAACGGAAGAAAAAGATATCCTTGAAGTATGGAGTAATTACTTTGAAAAACTGCTAAATGAAACAAGCAGTGATGACAGCACAGTGGTAAAAAACACTGACCAGGCATGCAGTCAGGATTCCATATCCATACTCGAAGTAGAAAAAGCCATCAAAGGCTTGAAATGTGGAAAGGCAGCAGGAGTAGATGATATTCGACCAGAAATGCTGAAATATGGTGGTATAAGAGTCTTACAGTGGCTGCACTGCATAGTTCAGAAAGCCTGGACAGAGGGACGAATTCCCGATGATTGGAGTAGAGCTCTCATAGTACACATATATAAAAAGGGAAATAAAACTGAATGTGAGAATTACAGAGGTATTTCCCTACTGAGTGTTCCTGGCAAGATCTATGCAAGTATACTTGAGAAACGGTTGAGAAGAATTGTGGAAGAAAAGCTTGGTGAAGAACAAGCTGGATTCAGGCCAAATAGAGGCTGCCAGGATCAGATCTTCACTTTACGGCAAATAGTCGAGAAAGCATGGGAATATAACAGAGATCTGTATTTAAGTTTTGTCGATTTGGAAAAAGGCATATGACAGGGTACCAAGAGAGAAGCTATTCAATACACTACAGTTATATGGTGTCAGTGGGGCATTATATCAAGCAATACTTAGTCTTTATTTGAGTTGTAAGTCAACAGTTAGAATTGAAGGAAGTACAGGAAGATGGTTTAATGTTAAATCTGGTGTGAGACAAGGATGTACATTATCCCCTCTGTTATTCATTATCTATATGGATCACATTATGAAGGAAAGTGGTTTTAAACATGATATCAAAATTGGAGGGGTTAATGTCAGCTCTTTGCTTTATGCAGATGATGTTATACTTCTAAATAAATCCGCTACAAGTCTGCAGGATTCTCTGACTAAATTGAGTTCTAATAGATATGGTATGAAAGTCAGCAATAAAAAGACAAAGACAATGAAAATAGGCAGAATCATTGAAAATGTCAACTGTATTGTGAATGGAGAACCTGTGGAACAAGTGAAACATTTCAGCTACTTAGGCACGATTTTTACTGAAGATGGTAAATTAAATATAGAAATAGACAACAGAATCAGCAAAGCTGGTATGGTAGGAAGTCAATTGAATAAATTCATATGGAATAAGAGAGAAATTAGTCAGAACACTAAATTAGCTGTATACAAGACAGTGTTCAAACCAGTTTTAACTTATGGATCTGAGAGCTGGGTCAGAAGTAAAACACTTGATCAAAGACTAGAGACCGCAGATATGAGAGTCCTGAGAAAGATTAGAGGCGTGAACAGATGGCATCAATGGCAGTATCATATTAAAAATGAGGATATTAGGAAAGAACTTGACTCACCAAAAAGTCCTCCTGTCTTGGGCTGTAACCAGATCCAAGTTCTTTATCCTCAAGTCCTCCTCCACCAGTTACCCCATTTCTTCTTTGGCTGCCTGCACTTCTTCCTCCTCCTCCTCCCCTGCACTTCCATCTGCAAGACCTTTCTTCCAATATATTCATCCTCCCTCCTCATCACATGACCAAACCATCTTAACCTTGTCTCCTGTATCTTAGCTCCTAAGTTCGTAACTTTCACAGTTCTAACATAGTCATTTCTCAGACAACCCTTTCTGGTCACACCACACATCCATCTAAGCATTCTCATCTCCGCTACCTCCATCCTGCTGATGTTATTTTTCCTTAGGGTCACAGTTTTCATAGTATACGTCTTAGCTGGTCTCACTACTGTCTTACAGATTTTGCTTTTTAGATTGATTGGCACCCTCCTATCGCATAGCACTTGAGCCATCTCTCTCCAGTTCCTCCATCCCACTTCTTTCTGAGCCTCTCCATCCTCTTCCACTGTTGAACCAAAGTATCTAAAGTCCTAACATTCCTGATGACATTTTCCTTCCAGCTCCGTCTCCTGGCCACCATCCACTTTGCAACACATATGCTCTGGCTTACTTCTGCTCAGTCTCATACCTCTCTCTTTCAGTACTTTCCTCCATCTTTCCAGTTTAGCTGCCACTTCTTCTCTGGATTCTGCACACAGCAAGATGTCATCCGCATACAACATTGTCCAAGGTACGTCTTCTCTTACCTCCTCCGTCACCACCTCCATCACAATATTAAACAGGAACGGACTTAATGCTGACCCTTGATGCAAGCCAACTGTCACTTGAAAACTTTTTGTCTGTCCCAGGCTGGTCCAAATGCTTGTCTTCATTTCTGTACATCTCCTGCACTAAGCTGACATATTTTTCCATACCTTCTTTTCCCTCAGACGTCTTGCCTTGGCACTATCATATGCTTTCTCCAGATCAATAAACACCAGATGTAGCTCCCGTTGTTTCTCCCAATATCATTAATATAAAAATTAAATAACAATGGTCCCAACACACACCCCCTAGTGACTTTCCTCTATTGAGGCCCTCCACAACTTTTTAATACCTCTCTGATAGCCATTCACCTATCCAACTCACTAGTCTATCCAATCCCATCGGCTTCAGTTTAGTGACCCACCTGTGGTGTGGCAATCTATCAAAAACCTTAGCAAAATTAAAGTATACTACTGTATATGCATCTCCCTTGTTCAACATGTTCATTAGCTTTTTACAGTACATAAAGAAGTTGGTAAAATATAACCTCCCTTTGACAAACTCAGCACAAAGAATACAACTGTTATCAACCCACTTTGATATCCAACTGCTCATCAGCCTATCCAATACCTGAACTACAACTGCAGATATACAGATCGGCCTATAATTTGTTGACATAGTCTTATCACCACCTTTGTGAAGTGGAATAATTTTGCCTTCCTTCCACCCCTTTGGGATTTGTGCTGTTGCAAGACTTATTAAACAGGTAAGCCAAGGCTGATGCTAACTGCTTGGATCATTCCCTTAAGACACATGGTGATATGTCATCCAGTCCTATTGCCTTATTGAATCAACTTACTTAAACTGCTCATATACCTCTTGCTCACTCACCCTTAAGTCTTCTCTCATTTCATTCTCCACACTTGAGCTTCTGATTTCACACCCTAATTAACTGCACACTGAATACCTCGACTATGTTCTCTGCAGCAGTTACAAACTTCCACTTTCATCCATTATTATCTTACCATAATCAGTCTTCTTTCAACTTGCCATATATTGATAAAACTCGCATGGGTTTTTCTTTGTGACTTGCTAATTTCTGCTCGTACCACACTTTTGTTGTCCTTACCAACTGAGTCCCTCTCCTGACCTGCTCTTTATACTCTTCAAGCAACTGATTATTATCATTATTTATTTTGTGCTGCCTCTATGTGCCTTCTTCCTGATTTCATGCTTAATCTTCTCATTCATCCTTTTTACACCTAACTTTTGATCCTCTGAATACATTCACACATACTGATGCTGTTATGTATTTCTTTGTCCGTTTTCATGCAGCAATATCTCCAAGCTGTTGAAAGATTTTTTTTTTTTCTTCACTTGGTTAGACTATAATAAATTTAGTTTAATCCTTTATCCAAGTGTAAGCAAACAAAGTTTGCACCTGAAGTATCTTCAGGACTGTGGCAACTCGTGTAAAGGTGGACCAAGCTCTCATCACTTCTTGTCTTAGTATCTCTTCTAATGCAAAGCACAACTCCTTGCGGACATGTATAATGCTATGCATTAAGGAAAGGGCCTGCACAGCATTATACATGTCTGCAAGGAGATGTGCTTTGCATTAGAAGAAATACTAAGACAAGGAGTGATGAGAGCTTGGTCCACCTATACATAAGTTGTCACAGTCCTGAAGATACTTCAGGCGCAAACTTTGTTTGCTTAGACTTGGATAAAGGATTAAACTAAATTTATTATCTCCAAGATGTCTCTTAAACTTGTCAATCACCAGCTTTATATTTCTACATATATCCTTACCTCACAGAAGTCTTCATATGGCTAGCCACAATCCAGGTGATCACTTCATGATCATCCCTCACTAACTGGAGGGAAGTGCAAAAACCCCACTCACAATTATATCCTCTGATGATATCATTAGATCTAAACTCTCAATCCTCACATGTCCTCCTTTACATACTGCCTGAGACTTTTCTCTCTCTCAAGAACTTCATTTTCTTTATTCTCAAATACTATCTCATCTTTCCAATCTATACTGCCATAATTAAAATCACCCTTAATAATCCACCCTTCGTTCACTAACCCAAGCTGCATATACATTTTGACTATACTTAAACTGCTAAATATATACTCCAGGATATATATATATATATATATATTAGTCGCCGTAGCACAATTGGAAGAATAGAGGAACATTTGTGCCCTTAGATTGGAAAAGACCTGGGTTCAATCCTCGTCATGACGAAGGGAATCCTTATATGGGCTTTTTCAGTTGAAGGTGAGTTAGTCGATTTCATACGGTGGTAGCAGGGTTTTTTTCTCCCAGAAACTCAGGTTTTTCACCCTGCATACAGCCAAATCGGCCTTCAGAATACATGCATACAAAAAAATACTGCTGTTGGTGATGATGGGCGATAGATACCGTTAATGGCAGTAGTGTCGTAGATGGAGAATTAAGTGGTTGTGGAGAGGATGAGATGTATTTGGCAAAGTAGAGTAGTGTGCCCTCCCACGATGACTCCCTGGAGGTGTCACATAATATATTATATTCCATGCTCTGGCCTTTCTTACATATGCCAAACATCAATAAGTTTTGAAATAAGACAACCCATTTGAGATGTCAACAACAACAGAGAAGACAACCCAGGCCTGGCTTTTCATCCCCCCCCCTCCCCCAATACACACCACAATTAAGAAGAATAAGAGCTCTGTGCTTTACACTGAAGACAGCTTTACTTGCAATGCAAAATAATCAACTATAGTCATTCTTTCAGAAAACACTTAATAGGAAGAATTATTATCAAGAATTAATCCTATGTGACATTTAGAAATTGCTCATCACATCTTTCCATATGTCAGCCTTCAATTTTTCATCCAATTATCCACAAACAATAGTTAACTCATGCCACTTCCTATGTTTGACATAGTTTCAGTCCCTTTATATTGTAACAGTTCCACACATTTGTTTTAGTAATATATATATATATATATATATATATATATTTTTTTTTTTTTTTTTTTTTTTTTTTCACCAGAAGCCACAAGTTTTAGTGGCAAAACCAGTGGGTTTCATTATCTTTGTAGTTATCCATGACCAAATAAAACCTAGTTTTTTTCTAAAATTGGAACAATATAAATATTTAGAAGTAATGATCACTAACCAACCAAATGAGATAGTGGAATTGCAGAATCAAATAAAGAGATGTAATCAGGCTTTTTATTCTTTCTGATGTGTGTGTGTACTCAGTTCAAAAGATATTCTTTGTCAGATTAAACTAGGCCAAGTGGTTAGCGTATCTGCTTTCCAGCAAAAAGGCTGCAGGTTTAAATCCCGCCGTGGCCATGGATGTTTGCGATTGTCTGTGAAAACACTAGTGGTGGTGGTCGGCAGTAGATGGGATGATGTAGATCAGGCGTGGCCAACTTCATTCTATATGAGGGCCAATATATGATGAGTGGAAACGTCACGGGCCACATACTTTTAGACAGAACTTAAATAAAAATAAACTCTGCATTTTTTCAAGGCAATAGTTATATGTATTGAATTACTATATTTGTTAAATCATTTTACTACTGGGAGAACAATATAAAATACTTGAAACTAATCACTGTAACCAGAGTAGAGCAAGTGACTTTCAATTACGTGTTGCGCATAGAAATCTACTACTACAACTCGCACAGAGAAGCAGTAGATTTTATAAATTGAGTAATCTTTTTAAAGTAATTTTGATTCCGTCATCAGAAATAATGAATATAACTAGTATATCAATCAGAAAATCTGGGGTTGAAACTAATAGCAAAATTGATAATACATATAATTTAATATAGTTTTTATCCTGCTGCAGGCCGCACAAAATCATGTTACAGGCTGCATGTGGCCCGCATGCCTGCTGTTGGCCACCTATGATGTAGATGAAGGTAGTTTTGGTTGGTGGAGACTGAGAGTTGCAGAGTAGGTGCTCTCCCTCGATGAATCTCTGGACTCCCTGGAGGTGTTACATAATTATTTTTTGCTGTCCTGGTTGGCCAAGTGGTTAGCGTATCCATTCTCCAGCTAAAAGGCTGCAGGTTTGAATCCCACCATGAGCATGGATGTTTGCGATTGTCTGTGAAAATACTAGTGGTGGGCAGTAGATGGCATTGGTGAATTGAGAGGTGGAGTCAGAGTTGGAGAGTAGGTGCCCTCCTTCAATGAGTCTTTGGACTCCCTGGAGATGTCAGGTAATAAAAGCAAAAATATATAAATCAATAATTCATGTAGTTACCTATGAACATGAAATCTGGATATTTACGGCATTGGGTGAGAAACTTGATTTCATCTTTTGAAAGGAAAAGTCCTATAAAAATATTTGGCCCAGTGAATAATGGCCTCTGGAGGTTCAGATGCAATCATGAATTATATCAACTTTATAAAGAACTCATAATATCTAGTATAATCAAGTTCAAAAAGTTGCAGCAGGTAGGACATGTTTTTCATATGGAAAACGGCAGTGTTCTTAAGAACACAATAGTAAAATCTTGATAAGACACCATTAGTTAAGAAAGTAACATTACAATGTCCAAGGCTTAATTTGGACTATGGAGCCCATAAGACCAAATCTTGCCTTCCAAACCATACACTTTTTTCAACAATGAACCTGTTTAGCCCCATTGTTCTGTCCACACATGGTTATTTAAATTCTCCCAGAAATCTACATTAGTATTTCTCAGAGCTCTTACTAACTTTGAATCACCTGCAAATAGCTGCATCTCTATTTGCTTTTAATATCCCAGCATCATTAGTATATAAGTATATACTAATTAGTATAACCACTAAATATACTAATTAGTATATATAGTGTATATATATGTACACTAGGGGGAGGCTCGCTCCCCTGACACCCCGAGTTCCAGACTGGTAGGCCGGTTCTCCTTGAATTCTGATGACTCGAAAGAGGGTTCCACCCCCAGCACCCATCCCCAGAGTTCCGGACTGGCAGGCCAGTTCCCTTTGAATTCTGATTACTCGAATGTTTTTGAAGATTCGACACTCAGGCTAGCCCGAGTTTCAAAATGTTTCAAATAACTTGACAAAAACGTTACAAAAAAAGGCTTATCATTTTATGTTATAGAGTAGATATATAGTTAGGCAACAGGGCCGGTGCTAGGCTGGACATCGCCCACCTGCAAAGCTGAAATGGGCACCCCAAACAAATGGCAATTTATTTATTTTTTATCATAATCATGTGGAAAGAATTTACAAGAATTTTTTGTAAATTTGTAACTTTTTCTAACATTAAATTTGCAGCAATTGTATTGACTTACCTAATTATTATTACTTAATTTGTTTACAAAAATTTAAAGAAAGAATGAAACTCCATACTAAACACTTTGAAACGTGCCCACCTTGTAGTGAGCATGCCTGCAATGCAGGCCCACTTCCACTGGCCCTGTTAAACAACACCGGATCTAAAACAAATCCCTACAGAACACCACTAATGAGCTGGCAATGTCTGAAGGTAGAAACAATATATAAACATATAGTATGGCATGACTGTGTGTGAAAAGACCTAGTTGACCGAAGGAATAATTAGCTTTCCTCGAATCCTGCTCTGCCACAAGTCAATATTTGTAGGCAGTAAATGAAAATCATTATCTGCTGTAAGACCACTCCTCCTTATAAGACCTGAATTGGCTTCAAAAGTATGGTCTCGACTAACAAGGAACTGAAGTTCAGGAGGATAAATTGCAAAAGTATGCAAAATAGCAAAGAGAATCTCTTGGATCTTGAAAAACACTGACGAGTAGGAATGAAGAAGTGGTCCTAAAATAGCTTTGATATAACTGAACCTGATCTATTTGGATTTCTTCTTCCTCTTTGGAATAAAGAAAGTGGAGATGATCCAGAGGAAGTTTATCATGAAAGTGCAATGTATAGAATGTTATAGAGACATAACATAAGAAAAGACATAGGAATTTTTTTTGAATTAAAAAAATTGTTATTAAGTAAAAGAGAGAGTGGGGAATATGATAGAAACAAATACTAAAAGATGTTTCATAAAATAAAGGGTATGATTTTTGATGCATGATCACATGGGAAAGGACAAGAGGTCACTCCTACAAGTTGATTAAAAGTGTGGTTAATGGGATGCGAGGACTAGATTTTTTTGCTTCAAGAGTCAAACAAGTTGGTTGCCAGAAACACATGAAAGTAAAATGTAAATGAAAGAATTTAAGGAGAAGAATGATGCATTGTATGGGAAGAAAAAAAAGGTGAATGCACCCCACAATGGTCCTCATGCTATCCTTTTCTCATTCCTTAATAATAGCAAATATGCAGATTAGGAGATTACGATGACTATAAAATTGAATGGAAAGATCAGGCTGGTAATCTGCAAAATGGTATTATGGAGCCAATAACTAGTTATGGGAAAAATAAAGAACAGAGTAAGAAGGTGATACAGTTCATAAGGAAAGAAAAAGGATAGGAGCATTTAGTGAATCAGGAGAAAAATCCCACTAAGTTCTTTCAGTGTGCTGCCATTGGGAGAATGAAATTTAGTTGCTAAGAAATGTGAAGATATAAAGACAGGAGAAGAGGAACAATTAAAAAAGGATCATTGGGCAAGTTTGTGATCATAAGCACAGAGAAGGAATGAGAAAGATGTATGGAAGTGCTAGAAGAGGAGAGAATGGAAACAGTAGTAGTAGGAGAGAGAGGTATGGGAATGCTAGAAGAGAGAATAGCAGTAGATGAAAGAGAATGAGAGAGAGACCTATGGGAATGAAAGAAGAGGAGAGAATGGAAACAATAGGAGAGAGGGAATGGTAAGAGTTATAATGTATGGTGACTCAATGATCCGTGAGGAGTGTTTGCCAGGAGAAACAATAGAAAGGGTGGCTATGGCAATTAAGAGAGGCGAAAGGGTGGATAAGATGATTGTGATGGTAGGAACAAATGACTTGAGTGGTAATGTAAGTCGGGGCAGTGAGAGATATGGGATTTTTGCTTGAGGCTGTACGAAAGAAGACAGTGAGAGGAAAAATAGTGTGCGTGTTGCCTAGGTATGATAATGCCGAGCTGAGCAGAAGAGCAGTAATGTTGAATGACACAATAGCTAGAATGTGTGACAAGAGAGGACTGGTATATGCGGATGCTTGGAGTGCATTTGAGGAAAAAGAGGAATTGTATGCGAGAGACCGCTTACATTTGAATGAAGAAGGACATAAACATCTGGAGAGATTGCTGTTCTGAATGAGACAGTGTGTCCCAGGGAGGATGATAGCAGGGGTGGCCTCTTGTGGGAATGGATACGATATCAGGTAACACTGAATCCAGTGGAGTCTAGAGGAGATAATGCTGCGTATAGAAACAATGGCATTTATATGCTTTATACTAATGCCAGGAGTATCCGGAATAAGGGAAAGGAATTGGTGGCGCAGATAGCATCGGCCTGGCCAAAAATTATTGGGATCACTGAGACGTGGTTGACAGAAGAGGATATAATAACAGGAATAGACGTCACTGGGTACAGCATTTTTTGGTAGGATAGGAGGGGAAAGCGTGGTGGTGGGGTACTGCTTATGATAAGTGACGACCTATGTCCTATAAGAGTGGAGGCTTTGGAAGGCAGTGAGACAAATGATTTTTAAAGCATATGGTGTGAGGAAGAGGTGAGCAAGACAGGATGCTTAGTGGGGTGTAGCTACAGATCCAGGAGCACAGAGGATGGGGACCCATCCTCTGTGCTCCTGGGTCTGTAGATGGATGTTTAGACAGTTAAGTTTGGCAAGTGCAAGAAGAATGATTGTTATGGGAGATTTTAACTACAGTAGTATAAATTGGAGAGAGGAAGATGCATGTAGCAATAGGGGAATGGAATTTCTAGAATTCTTGAGGGACAAATGTCTTAGGCAACATGTAACAGAGGGAACAAGAGATTCAAGATTTTGGATTTGGTTATAGCATCAGGAGTTGATAATAACTGAGATGACATCTCTCCCACCAGTTGGAGAGAGTGACTATATGGTTTTGACTTGGAAAATGAAGAGACATGCAGGAGTATCAAAGAGACGGGAACTTACGTGGAATTATAAAGCAGGTGCTTATAATAGTCTTAGATGTCAACTTCGGGAAGTCTCATGGAGGGAGGAATTGGAAGGCCGGGATATCATTAGTGCATGGGAAATTGTGAAAGAATATTTGTTAGCAGCAATGGCAAGTTGTATACCACGAGTGAAGAAGAGGACACAATTTGGAGTAAAGTGGATGACAAACAATATTAAACAGGAATTGCATACGAAAAAGAGGCTATGGAAGAGATATAAGGAGACAGGTGAAGAGAAGATGCATGAAGAATATAAGACACAGGCCAGAAGAGTGACTAGTGTGGTAAGGAAAGCGAAACTGGAATATGAGAGGAGATTGGCCCTAAGATCCAAAGAAAAGCCTAGGGAATTTTTTAGCTATGTTGCCAGTAAGAGGAGAAATGACTGTGGAAGAATGATATTGTGGGATAAAAATGGGAATAGAGTGACTGATGCAGAGGACATAGTGGAATTGTTCAATGAACACTTTATTGGAGTATTTCATCCTAGAGGAGTCAGTTTTAATGCTAGAGGGATAGGGCAGGTTCGAGGTTTAGAGGTACAGGAGGAGAGTGCGTTTCAGATACCGAGTACTCTGGATGTCAGTAAAGCTTTGAGACTGGATGGTATTTCACCACGAGTTTTGAGAGAATGTGATAGGGAACTGACAGTGCCTTTAACCTAGCTTTTCAATGAAAGTCTGGCTGTGGGAAAGGTGCCCAGGGAATGGAAGGAAGGTAAGATAGTGTCATTGCATAAGGGTGGTAACAGACTGGAAGTGTCTAATTATAGGCCAGTTTGTGTGTCATCAGTAGTTAGTAAGATCTTGGAGAAAGTAGTGATGGACCGTATACAGCATTGGGCAGATGAGGGTAATGTTATCTGTGAGAGTCAACATGGATTTGTGAAAGGGCGTTTTTGTTTTAGCAATATGCTAGCCTTTTATAATAAAGTTACAAGAACATTAGATGAGGGAAAGGCATATACTGCAATTTTCTTAGAATTAGCGAAGGCATTTGACAGGGTGCCTATGATAAGCTGATATTTAAGTTACAGCACATGGGTCTGGATGTCAGATTGGTCAACTGGATTCAGGATTGGCTGTCTGATAGGTATCAGAGAGTTGTGTATGGTGGAACAGTTTCAAGGAGGCAGAGGGTTACAAGTGGGGTCCCACAGGGCTCAGTACTAGGACCTATATTGTTTAACCTTTATATCAATGACATTGCCAGTGGATTGCAAATGATGCAAAGCTGGGAAGGATTATTAATAATAGTGCATATGTGGTAGCCCTGCAAGAGGATTTGAATAAGCTAGATAGATTGGCAAATGAATGGGGGTGTCAGTTTAATGCAGCAAAATGTAAGGTCTTGAGGTTTGGGAAACATCGATGGGATGCTGCATACTCTATGGGAGGAGTTATACTGGAGGAAGTAGGGGAGACAAGAGATCTGGGGTTGATGATTGATAGAAACCTGAAATTTAGTGGACATATTGCAAAGGTGGTGAAGGTAACACACAGGATTGCTGCAATTATGAGAAGGACACTGACCTGCAGAGATAAAAGGGTTATCATTCCATTGTATAAGTCTCTGATCAGATCACACTTAGACTATTGTTCTCAGATTTGGTCCCCAGGATTTGAAGGGGATAAATTAACTGTGGAAAGGGTACAAAGACAGATGACAAAGATGGTTTCAGGACTGTACAATTTTGGTTATGAGGATCGGCTGAGGGAATGTGGACTGCAGAGTTTGGTGGATAGAAGAAGGAGAGGTGATATGATTGAGACATTTAAACTGTTGAGAGGTGTTACAGAGTTGACACTGGGGAGTTCTTTCGCTTGGTTGAACAGCAGGAAGGAATGATGACAAGAAGCCATCCCTGGAAGTTACGAAGCCATCCCTGGAAGTTACGTTCTCGCTCTCACCACTCTGATGAAGTGGTGAGAGCGAGAACGATCAATGAGTTAAGGAGTGGTATGATAGACTTTGTGTTTCTTAGGGGGTACTTCCCCTCGATGAGTCTTGACAGACTTTATGTTCTTAGGAAGGACCTTCCACGATGAGTCTTTTGACTTAATGGAGGCTGAATAATAATAATAATAATAATAATAATAAATGAATGTTAGCAAAGATGGACCAGAATGGAACTACATGAATGGAAACACTGAAGATCAAAGACAGATGGAAAAAGTACTGTGAGGAACTCTGAGGCACAGGGAGAAAGTGTAAGGGTAAAAAACCCTCTGGGGAGTGGGAGGAGGATCTTAAGTCTGAACCACCCTCACTTAGACATGAAGATGAAATAGAAACAAAGGAGCTTAATAACATATTCCTCCATGCAAGAACTATTAATCTCACATGAAAGTAAGATTCTACTAAAGATTATTCTATATAGGACTGAGGCCGAAGTAGAGGCTGCAGGTACCAGGAAGCATTACGGTGTGATGAGGTAAGATCCTTTTCCTTCCTTTCATGATACACTTCACAAACAATTCTGTGTTTAGTAAGTGAAACTTGGAAGACAATGTGTAAAGAAAGCATATTATTCATTATGATTAATAGCTTACTTGTAGTCAGTAAGAGACCACAGTAAGAACAGGTGTAGGATTAATGTTTCAAATTCAGGTCAACAAGGGAGTTAGTCAAGGATGCCTACTCTCTGACCTGTTCAGTGGACATAATGCATGTGGCACTAAAGATAGGCATTAGAATGGGCAGCAAATGGGTCAGCAATCTGAGATACACTGATGATATGGTATTCCTCTATAATGACAAGGTGGAGCTAGAATGAATCATTGATAGGGTTAATGAGATTGCAGGACTTAACCTCAATAAGACTAATATTATTCTCAAAGTATAGATAGAGAAGAGCCTGAGAAATAAGTGTACCTTAATAAGAAACATGCAAGTTATTCAGCAATCTGAATATCTGCGATCAACCATCAGTGAAGAACTGCTGTTCAGAAGATTAGGAATGGCTATGACAACAAGAAGAGAATTATTTAAAGTCTTTGAGGACAGAACCATTATTAAACAAAGTTGAGGATTCTGGATGCAGCTGTTTTTTCAGTAACTTATGAGTTTACACTCATAAGTTACTGAAACTTGGAAACTGAAGAGAGCTATTCAATGTTGCAAAATGTAAGGTTTTAAAATTTGGAAAACAAAGATGGGATGCAGAATTTATGCTTGGTGAGAATATATTGTTGGAGGTAGAGGAAATAAGAGATCTGGGGGTGATAGTGGATAAAGATCTAAAATTTAGTGCACAAATAACAAAAATTGTGAAGACAACACAAAGGCTTCTGGGAATGATCTGGAGGACACTGACGTGTAGAAGTAGGGAGATTCTTGTTCCGTTGTATAAGGCTTTGATTAGGCCACACATGGACTATTGTGCCCAGATTTGGTCACTGGGTTTTCAGAAGGATGAAGAGATGTTGGAAAGGATCCAAAGGAGACTGACTAAGGTAGTTTCTGACCTCTGGAATGTCGAGTATGAGGAAAGATTGAGAAGATGTAATTTGCAATCTGGTGGACAGGAGGAAGAGGGGAGATATGATAGAAACCTACAAGTTGGTAAGGGGTTGTTATAGGATCAATGGGAGAAGTTTTATAGGAGACGTTTTACAGAGAATAGTGGGAGATCAGAGGAGAATCAGGTCATCCCTGGAAACTATATAGGATCAATGAGAGAAGTTTTATAGGAGACGTTTTACAGAGAATAGTGGGAGATCAGAGAAGAATCAGGTCATCCCTGGAAACTCTATAAAGAGGGTGTGAGTAGGGGAGTGAGAGGCAGGTTTTTTTCGTGAAGAGTTGTGAATGATTGGAATGCCTTGCCTGAGAATGTGGTGTCTGCAAAGAGTTTGAATGTATTTAAAACATGGTATGATGAGCTGTGTGTGTGATAAAAGGACCTCCCAGATGAGTCTTTGACTCCATGAGGTCTTGGGGTGGTAATAATAATAATAATAATATAGGAAAAAATAAAATACAAGGAAAGGAAGCTACTTTTGAGATGATGCTAGACATTAGTGAGTGCTATACATTGCAAGGATATTAGAATAACAGGGTTTTATTCTAACAGAGTAATAATATTCAGAGGTAAGGGAACTTTTTTCAGTATATATATATATATATATATATATATATATATATATATAAATATACCACCTGCCATATATATATATATGGCAGGTGGTGACAGAACAAGAGGTTATCATTAGAAGTTGAGTAAAGTTTCAGTTAGCAAAAACATGAGATCTACATTTTTTTTTCTCTATACGTGGTGAACGAATGGGACGAGTTGTCTGAGGCACTATGGGAGTTTATTACTCCCATAGTGCAATTCAGTTACTGTGGGAGAGTTATGATAAGTATGCTCTAAACTATGTTTCTGGTCCAAAGACTCATCATGGGATGAGTCTTTGGACTCCATAGAGATATTAACAATAATAACAGAAAGAATGGATGGAGTGCTTTAAAACAGAGGGTTAAGGTAACTGAAAAAGGGTGGAAGATCTCAATGAGATTAGATGGTGTCAGGAATGGCATATCCTTGAGAGTTGAAGGTTAAAGAAAAGCTAAGCATAGGACTACCTGGTGAGAATTTGTGGCACATCACTTGATATGCTAATGTCTAATGAAAACATGGATACTGAGATATTAGAAGAATGAAACAGTAGACATATTACCACTGTAATGCAGGGGCGAATTCTCCATGCTTGCGGCACAAGCTCATTAAATGAGAAAGAAGTAATATTTATTTGTTAATAAATGCATGCATTTATAAGCATTCCATTTAGGCTTTTATTTTTGTAGACAGAAGACGTCTTAAGCTTGTGCAGCAATAAATGAGCTTTGCATTGTGTATCGAAGGCCGATCGTCTAGTCAAAGCTACCTTGGCTTGCTCGGTTGTAGGAACTTCCAGGTCCTCACAGCAGCACTGTGATTTCATGCGCATGCATAACCATTTTACGTTGTCTCACTCTATTGTTTAAACACAGGCCATACGCATCAATGTAGCTCTAGTCAGTGAGCTTCAGCCAGCCTTTACAAGTGTGCATGTTGCTTGGGAAAATGAAGTTACAACCAACTTTTTATGACAATGTTATTGACCAGTTCATAAAGAAGAACCATAGGGTAGAATTTGTATTCAAGTAGCTAAATTGAAAAAGATAGAATATCATTCGTAAAATAAATGTTGTATTTGTATGATTAAATGTCCATAAATTTTAAATATATAGTTTTAAATGGTCAGTAATTCATTATTCCGTTAATCAGACTTCAATCACACCTCTCACTCCCTGAATGATAACAAGAGCAAGCGTGAATTTCAAAAACAGCATTCGCCCCTGCTGTAATGATACAATTGAAGTATTCTGGCGAGTGCGATATTATACAAACATGTTAAAATAGAATGAGGGAATGATGAAGAAAGAGTTAGTAGTGAGTGAGTGGTATATATGAGAAATTTACTGATGTCTATGTTAATAAGGCAATAGAACTTGATGGTATACTGTCACATTTTAAAAGAATATTCTGAGACTTATTCTGACATGCCAGGCTGATAATATGAAATACAGCATTTCTTTATTTTTCTCTTCTTTGTGTTCTTTATTGCATTTCTATGTTGATTTTCAATTCTTTCCCAACAATTTATCATAGTCATATTCTCTACATTCCTTCTTTCTTAAAGCATTTTCGTTTAGCTACTTCAGACATAACTTACTATCTCCATTTTTCTCTATATTTTTTAAGGGTCATAAATTTAAGCAAATGCTTCATTTTTCCTTACCTTCCTTAACTTCTGGATTCTACCAGGAAGTTCTTATTTTTCTATTCATAAGAAAAGAAAACCTCACTATGTGCTAATTGGGCTACATTTATCAATGTTCTTTCAATTATGCACACTCAATCTTTAAGACACAGGTGTGCAAATCCACAGTCTGTGAAATGATCAGCCTCGTCTGAAAAATTATTCCTCTAAACTTCAACAAATATGGTTGCCTTAGGCCATCAAAGATTTCAGATACTGTAATTCTAAGTACTTTTTCCCAGTCTAATTAATTACAGCAAATTCCCCATCAACTTCTTTTCCTCCAAACTCTGATGGACAACTGTAAACCTTCAATCTAATGGCTTCTTTTTTTTTTTTTTTTTTTTGTAGAGCCAGCATGCATACTGCTTATATCTTGACAATGCCTCTGACAAATAAAATGGCATGAGCACTATTTTTAAATATGTTTCCTTTCATTAAGCCATATGATAAATGCTCATGACAAAGTATGCATATCTTTATGCTAGAACATGTTTGTAATAAGTAATCTGGCTGGAGAAGAAATATCATAAGTATTAGTATTTATTTATGAGTCTCTGACTTATAAATAAATGCTAATACTTATGATATTAATATAAGATGGTCAGATAATAATAATTAGCATTTATTCACTGTTATTATAATGCTCTGGATTTTTCTACAGAAGAACATTTTCACCAGTTGAAGTTTCATTTTTTAAATGAAAAGAGAATTTATCCTTAGCTATCCTTTCTCTATTTATAGAATTCTGCTTTTTTTTTTTTGTTATTAGCAATGATAATGGAATCATGTACAAATGAATTGCACGTTTTAGTTTTCCATTTTGAAATCTATATGTATGCATCCTTTGTTCGAAGAAGGCTATTTGATACTCATCATGGTGTGAAGAATCTTCTTCATAAGGTATTTTTCAATTGAAGGCAAGTTACCTGGTTTCATACAGGTAACAGAAAGTAAGTTTTCCTCCTACAAAAACAGGCAACCAACCTTAGCACGCATGCGTGCGCACACACAAAACAGAAACAAATGCATTAATGTGGTCTGTGTAGTGGGCACTTACGAGTCCAAACTTCATGGAGGTACTAAGTAATAAAAATAACTTGGAATAAATAAACTATTTTTATAAAAAAATAACTAGCAGCTAGTAATTATTATTATTATTATTCAGGCTTCCATGGAGTCAAAAGACTCATCGTGGGAGGTCCTTCCTAGGAAACACAAAGTCTCTCATACCACTCCTTGACCGTTCTTGCTCTCACCACTATCAGGCAATGCATTCCACAGTTCGACCAATCTCCATGCAAAGAAACCACTCCTCACCCTCTTGCTCACAGCTTCCTTTCGAAACTTCCAGGGATGGCCACTTGTCCCCAGTGTCAACCCTGTAACTACCTTTCAAGAGTGTAAAAGTCTCAATTATATCACCTCTCCTTCTGTCCAGCGAAAACTCTGCAGTCCACATTCCCTCAGCCAATATCCTAACATTGTACAGTCCTGAAACTATCTTTGTTATCTGCCTCTGTACCTTTCCACGGTTTGAAGGGGTTAATTTATCCCCTTCAAATCCTAGTAAATGGTAAAGCTAATTCTATGGTGATGGTTATCTATTATTATTGTTATTTGACATCCAGGGAGTCCAAAGACTCATCGAGGGAGGACACCTGCTGTACAACTTTGTCTCCACCACTCAATCCACTAACTATGCCAACAGCATCTACCACCGACTACCATCACTAGTATTTCCACAGACAATCACAAACATCCATGCCCACAGTGAGATTCGAACCCACAGCCTTTTGGCAGGAGAGCAAATGCGCTAACCACTCTGCCAGCCAGGCTGGCTGATTTTTGTGATAAACTCTGGACAACTCTGAGCAGCGAATCACTCAGCTCACAGGTCGATGAAGAACACAGCCAGCTGCGAGACTTGGTGTGAATGGCAGGACACATTGAGCACTGATTTTTCGAATGCACATTGCGACCTCAGGCACCTCACCTGTCTGAGGGCCGGATAACAATTTCCGAATTTAGTTGTATCAAAAATGCATTTAAACATGTTTGGGAGAAAAGATCAAATTTAAAAACATCTGCATAATGCAGCCTGATGAAAACTTTAATGGTAGCAAGATTAGTCCTTTTCTGTTCAAAATCTTCCATATAAAAGTTGGAAGCTTATGACAGTAGCTGCTATGCATGTACAGTTTGCTGTGCAAGATAAAATAGCCAGAGATTATTAAGAGCTCCGATAAAGCAATGCCATCACACAAATTTATTTTTAATCAGAAATAGTATGCCATTAAGGCATATGTTAGTAAATAAAGACTTTATGTTAAGGCTTAGTATTATATTCTATTTAACTATGAATTCTTCATGCACTTCATATCTTGCATGAAGAATAAAATATCTTTTTTATTATTATTTTATTATTGTGTGACACCACCAAGGAGTCCAGAGACTCATCAAGGGAGGGTACCTACTTTACAACTCTCCACCACTCAATCCACCCACTACAAAGAACTGCAACTACCATCATCATCTACACCAGTGGTTTCAACCTTTTCCCACTTGCATATCCCTTTTAAACTCATTTCTATAAATTGTACCCCTGGTCTTTAAAATAGCTGTTTTTAAATACTGACATTTATTGTTCATTACTAATGTTTTGTATTTTGTTCACTTTACTTGTTTTTCCACCATTACTGATTATTTTTCGTGTACCCCTGAATGACCCAGTACGTACCCCCAGGGATACACATATCACTGCTCGGGAACCGATGATCTACACCAATGGCATCTAGCATCCACCACCACTACTATTTTCACAAACATCAATGCCCCGGCAGGATTCGAGCCTGCAGCCTTTTGGCTGGGAGTGGATATGTTAACCACTCGGCCAACCAGGCTGGCCTTTATCAACTTTTGTTATGTTCACATACTGGAAAAGATTTCTATTTTGCCTATTCTGTACACTCTCTCCCTCTATACTTCCCTGACAATTTGTATATCTATTATTATTATGGGCGACTCCAGGGAGTCCTTAGACTCATCGAGGGAGGCCCTAAACATCATGTCCACAACTATACGACATTCTCACAGTATCTATCATACCTTGCCTTGAACTCACTAACTGTCATAGCACCCACAACAGACTCTGGCAGCTTATTCCACTCATTTACCACTCTAAAAGTAAAGAACCCAACTCTAACACCCCTGCTAATCACACTCTTGCCCAGCTTCCATAGGTGTCCCCTAGTTCTCCCACCACCAGTCCTGATCTCAAAAATATCCTCTGAATTAATCCTATAGAAACCCTTTAGCAATTTGAATGTCTCAATCATATCTCCCCTTTTCCACCTATCAACTAATTTCTGCAACCCACAAATCTTCAACGTGTTCTCATATGGTTCATTCCATAGACCTGCTATCATCTTGGTCACTCGCCTCTGAATCCTCTCCACCTCCTCCCCATCAAGAAGGAACCTAGGTGACCAAATCTGGGCACAGTAGTCGAGATCAGGTCTTATCAAGGCTCAGTACAGAGGTACAATAACTTGCTTGTCTCTGCTCGTCAAGGTATTTTTCAACAATCAAGTGAGTTGATGAGCTGATTTAGCTACTTTTGCAATGTGTCCCCTAAACTTCATCTCCATATCCACCAACACTCCCAAGTGTCCACTGAAAGTGGATAGTTCTATATAGTCAGCAGCGAGTGTGCATTCCCACTGCTGACCAAATATTGTGGGAACCTTTCTCTTTAATAAGACAATGTTGATATGATTCCAGATTATGCTGTATCATCAGGTACATATTATACTTGATGAAAAATTATATTCTTGTTTTAATCCTTTATGCAAGCATAAGCAAACAAAGTTTGAATCTGGACTATCTTCATGACAGAGGCTGCTGACATCACATCAATTGCCTCAGCATTTGTTAATGAAAAAAAAAAAACACATAGGAAAGATCATTACCCAGACCAGTATTAAATATTGGTGGGGATATCATTATTATTAAGAGAGACCTCCAGGGAGTCAGGGACTCATTGAGGGAGGCAACTTGTTTTCTGAATTCATTCACACTACTTACACACACAACATCTAATGGCAATCCATTCCAATAATGCACCATCCTATGAGAAAAAAATCTAACCCTCCTCACCCCCTTCTTAGCAGCATTCAATCTCAGCTTCCAAGGATGCCCTCTTGTCCTTTCCCCACCTTCCTTAAAATGAAAAATTCCGTCAGCTGAAATCCTGTGTGACCCTTTCAGAAGTTTGAAAGTGTCAATTATAACACCCTTCTTTCTCCTGTTTGCTGGTGTCTGAAGTCTAGAAATTCTCAATCTATCTTCATAATCAGTATTCCACAATCCTGATATCATTTTTAACACTCTCCTCTGCACTCTCTTTCTCTCCAATATATCAGAATCACAACAGAAACAGGAGACCAAACCTGCACACAATATTCCAAGTGAGATTTTATCAAGGCCTTGTAAAGAGGCAAAATGACATCCTTATCTTTACATATGAACATTCGTTTCAGAATTGTAATTATCTTTTGAGTTGTATTTGCAATCTTTGCTACATGGCCCCTGAACTTCAACTTGCTAATCTACAAACACACCAAGATCCTTACACTGATCAGTTTCTTCTAGCATAATCCCATCAATATAATACGACATTGGATATCTAATCAAATTAAAGTGCAAGACTTTAAATTTACTGACATCCATTTTCCCATGCCCACAATTTCATCTATTCAAATCATTCTGCAACTACTGCATATCAGCAGTATTCCTGATTACCCTACCTATCTTTGCATCATTAGCAAATAGCTGTATATACCTGTCATATCCTTCCCAATATCATCTCCAAAAACACTGAGTGATCTTTTAGATCAGTGCTTCCCAAACTTCTGGATATCAGGGCCCCCTTTGGAAAAATTAAAATATTTCACCCCCCCTCGAAAAAAAATCGTAACATAGACATATATTATTATAATATTTATTGTATTTATATTCAATACAAAACATACACAGCGAATATTGCAAAAATCAAATGCAAATATGACATTTTTAGCATCTTACATACACATTTGACATGGCACATTACCTCATATTTTTATATAGATAGATATATTGTTATGGTACATTTGCAGTACAAGCACATGAAACGTAAAATAATTAGTAATAAAGAAAGAATTAAAAATATAAAAGAAGTATAAAAACAATTTAATGTGTGTGATGGATGTGTTTCTATACTGCTACACAAAAAGTCAGTATCAAGTGAAATATTTGAAACTGCAATTCTTAGATTTCTGCTTTGAAATGAAACTTATATGAATAAGCATATATTTACTAATATTCACTAATGGCGAAACAGGCAGGAAGCAAAATTTGTGAAGCCGCACCAATGTGTGATTTTTTTTCCTCATTAAAATATAAAAAATAATAAAAATTAAATGCATTTCTTTTAAGATATAAAATCTACTTAGTAGATTTTATCTTAAAACATTTTCAATTTGTTTTCATTATTTCACAGTCCCCCTCAACAAAACCTTCGGCCCACAGTTTGAGAAGCGCTGTTTTAGATCACTAAGCCCATTACTCCTGACCAGACTCTGTGCTGGCTCTGCAAGATAACACTATGAAAAACCTTTGCTCCCTCTAGTGACAGGCAAAAACCATCCATCCAACAGAAACCCTAGTCATAGCCAGTAAAAACCACTGTATTCCTAAGATATTGATGGTAGTAGAGCAGATGTTGAGATGTGAATAGCAGAGTGGAGTAGAGAGCCCTCACAAAATGAGTCCTTGGAGGTGTCACATAATAATATTATCCTTCCAGTGCATCTGCGGTCTAGGTCACTTTCAATCAGACTTCATCTTGAATGCTTGTTTAGCCATTCTCTCCTCACCTTTCCAAATGTCCAAGTCACCTCAATCTGCATGCTCTGATTTCATCAGATAGAAGTGGGGATCTATAGAGGTCATAGTTCCTTGATTGAGTCTTCTTCTCCGCTCACTTCTTGCATTATCTCTTAAAGGTCCATACTCTTTCCTGAGGATTTAATTTTCAAGGATCTGCAGTGCTTTTGCATCTTGGTCTATTATGCTCCAGGTTTCTACTCCATATTAACTCTGCTTGATAGAATTTTGGAAGATAACAAATGATGTAGTGAATGAGATCTGTTGGAGGCATATATTCTAACTTGGATTTCTGTACTAAGTTTATTATCTCAAGTATTGATATTCTAAGATATTTGAAGGAAGTGGTAATTTTAAATTTCAGGTTACCAATGGTAAACTAGTCATGTTCCCCTTGATTGTGATTTCTGCATACATTTAAATATTCAGTTTTATCCTGGTTGATTTGTAATCTTAGTTTTGCAGCACCAGTTTTGAGTTCGCTAAATATTATTCTAATGTCTTCAGAATTTTCTCCAACAAAGCATATATATATCATCTGCATATCCTAATGTTACCCTTCTGTTTATGTTATCTTTTACACAGTTTCTCAAATACTTTTTTCTAATGCTAAATTAAAAAGATGGATGAAAGGGCACCTCTTCGTTTCAATCCTGTCTTAAAATCAAAAGATTCAGATCTAATTCCATTAGCCAATACCACACTTCATCTGTCAGTGGTGCAAATTTTTATTAAACATATTATCTTATGAGGTATTCCTAGTTCAACTAATACTCCCCAAAGGCCTTTTCTATGAATGCTATCATGTTTTTTCTAATATCTATAAAATAAAATATGCATCAGCAGATTATATTCCCATTTTTTTTCTTGCATCTGTCTAAGTGTAAAAATCTAGTCGACTGTTGGAATCCTCCTTGATATTCAGCTACATTTTCTTCAGCATAAAGCAAGACTCTTTTTGGTATAATATTAAATAAAACTGAAAATGACTTATCACCATATTATTAAAATACTCTGAATCAGATATTTCTTGAAAGATTTTTTTCCACTTGTTTGCAAAAGTATAATATACTTGTAGCTAATTCTGGCAATTCATTCCACTAATTCACAACACTCCATGCAAAAATCTAGTTTGCACATCCTTACTACTCTTACACAACTTCCACGAATGATCTCTAGCTCTCTATTTGTCGTATTGACAAATAGTCAGAGTCCTTTGCATCAATTTCATAAAACTCCTTTAATATCTTAAAAGTTACTATTGTGTCCCCCCTCTTTTCCACCTATCAACTAAACTTTGTAATCCATGCACCTTTAACTTATCTTCATAGGGAGCATTCCACAAACCTGTCATCCACCTTCTGATCCCCAAATTTGTACACAGTAGTCAAGATGCAGCTAATCATAGCCTTATAAAGAGGGATAGCAACTTCTCTATCTTTGCTTGTTAGTGTTTTTCAACATCCAAGTAATCATTTGAGCTATTTTACCAATTTTGCAATATGCCTATGAAATTCAACTCTGTCCACCATTATCCCCAAGTCACCTTCTGCAATTCAGTACCATCAATATGATACACACATATGTAACCTTTTCAACTCAAAGTGCATAACTGTATATTTTGCAATATTAAATTGACAATCATTATCTTTTGCCCACAATTGCAAATTTATTTAAAATCATCCTGCAGGATATCTACATCACCTTTATCAATTATTGTTCTCTCCAGTTTTGCATCATCAGCAAACAACTGAATACCCTCCCCACCTCTTTAAATCTTTCCCTATATCATCAAGATATAAATTAAAGAGTAGTGGGCCTAATACAGAACCTGAGACACTCACTAGTTACTCTTTCTACTAGATTCACCATATACTGCTGTCTGGTGTCTGTCAGCTGCCCCAACCATATTACTAGCTTCATTTCCATTCCCATTTGCTCTGACTTTTGTAATAGTTTTCCTATGTTGTAGTCTGTTAAATGCCATTGCAAAGCCCAGCAGTATTACGGTGTAGATTTCCTTTATCCAATTCTACTGTCACTTTATTATAAAACATGAATAAATTACTAAAACAAGACCTACCATTCAGAAAGCTGTGCTGCCCACTATAGAGTATCACATCCTTATCCACCTACTGCTGGATTTTATCTTCAATCAACTTTTCTAATATTCTAACAACAACCACTTCTTATATATTAATTGGTCTGTAGTTTAGTAAACTACAGACCAATAATAAGTAAAAAGAGAGCAAGATAGTTCCATTGCATAGAGCTGCCTTTATGCAATGGAACTATCTTACTCTCTTTTTACTCCTCTGGAACCCTGCCAGAACAAACTTAAATTGAATAACTTCATCACAGGCAATGCCAATTCTCTTGCACATTCACACGGTACATGGGCTGACATGCCATTCAGTCCCACTACTATATTCACACTGATATTTTATATATGGTGAACACCTCCTGTTCATCTACTTCAATTTTGATATACTTCTCTGTCACATCAGCAACTGTAAAATCTCCACCTGGAAGAAACACATTTGCAAAATGATCACTCAGCAACTCAACTATTTCTTTTGTCTCTGTCACCTTCCAACCATCAGCATTATTTAAAGTCATCGTCATCCTATCGTAATTATTTTCCCCTTTACTTACTACATAACAAAAAAATTCTTTTGGATTTACTTTGGTCTGTTTAGCTGATTTTCTCACAATCTGATTTGGCCTTTCTTTACCATACTAATCACTTTGTAAAAATACCTTTTACCTGATAACTTTTTTCTTCATATTCCATTGCCTCCAGAGTTTTTTTTTTTTTTTTTTCCAGCTCTTGCTTAATATCTCTACTCATTCACTTAATCCACACTTTGTTTATTCTCCTGACCCTGGGTATATAGTTTGATACTGCTTCTCTCAAACAATCTGACTACTTCACATGCCTTACTGCCATAATTACCAACTTTATAGTTCAACATAAATCCTTTCTTGACAGAGAATTACACATTTTAGCAACCTCACAGAACAGCATGGTCACTCTCTCCAATTGGAGGCAGTGGGCAGCGTCTACCTTAGTAATGAATATATCTGACTATTACCAGATCTGGCATTCTCAAACCCACGGTTCCCTTTAACATGTTTCAGGTAATTCTCCCTTAGTAACTGTATAAATTTCACTTTCATCTTGCCATGCCCCCCTTTCCTCCTTCCAATCTATGTCTCCATAGTTGAAGTCTTCCATAATTCCAAAATCAGTTTGCACTCATTGTACTAATCTGCTGATGCGTGGCATCTAAATCTTCTCCCCCCCCCCCAAGTCCATAGCAGCAACCAACAATATATTTTGTCCTACTGGCCTCTATCTTACACCAGACAGCCTCAAATGAACGATCTCTAACTTTTAATTTTGTTGATTGTAGTTCTTCAGCTATAATGAGCAATACCCCACCTCCCCACTCATTTGAAAGCCTGAGGTGGCTTAAAAAAGCTGCTATAGTTTTATAACAGTAAACAACACTATCAGGTAATTCTCCATGTAGGATACGTGCCTCACATTTTTTAGACTCTTTCATAGATTTTTAACAGAAATAAAAATATTAAAAACTCTTAGTATCATGATAAGGATTACATGGGAAGAATTTCCCATGTAATCCTTATCATCACCAATAGCCCTCATGTGCACAGTTCTGCACAAAATTTTACTTTAAAAACTGAGAATAGCAGAAATGAGGGAAAAAACATAATGTCAGCCTCTCTCTCCAACCAACACTCAAAATCAGAAATGCTCATGCTCTGGACATTTTTGATTGGGACAGATGAATTTCATTGCCTAGCACAAGAGCATTGGACCACTATCCTACTTATTTGAAATCCTCTTGAAGTAGCTTAAAAAAGTTCAGGTTTGGTCTCTAGAGCACAGTTTAAAGATTACATAAAAAAAATAAATAAAAATACAAACATTTGTATCAAATTAATAGAAACAGAAAAATACTTAGCCCATCCATAATGTTAATGTCTTATAGGTTTATAACTTTTGTGGGTGTAAGTCACAAAAAAGATGGAGGGATCAGGAAGGTTGATAGTACAAGAATGCAACAACCAATAATGGTAATGACTATTAATAACACTTCATGCCTTTTTATGAAAACTTTTTTGTATATAATGAGGTCTGATAATTCCTAAGCGAAAATCTTGGGAATGATAACGAAATAAGTTGAAGCATCTCGTTTTCTTACATGAATAAATTCAATTATAATATCAACTAAATTAGACATTTTGAAACTTCGTAATGACGGTATGATCCCTTTATATAATCTTATAAGCAGAAAGTTTTATTCATTGTAGCTTATGAAATGCATGACATGAGCTCATGTTATTACTTAAAATGGCGAATTTTGGAATAATAATGAAATCAAGTGAAACTTCTTATTTTAACACGAAATAAATGAAAACTATTTTTAAAAAAATGAAAGACTCAACCCCAAAGTTAAGAGCTCATAAAAGTTGAAATCGCTAATTGCTGAGATGCGCCGGAAAACTAGTAGTCCATATCGTAGACCTGTTCACATTCCCTTCAATGTTGTGTATCTTAAGTTATTAACGGGAAATTTTTTCCTTAACTGGGATTCTCAAAACGAATTATAAATGAATTAATATGACAGATTAGAAATCATTAGTTTTCTTAAATATACGGTTTAACAATTTCCCCTACCAACACATACAGAGCCTGTAAGATATTAATGTAATATCGTTAGTTGAGAAACTTATAAAAAAATATAACTATAATTTATAGAAAATCAAGTGGATATTAAATCCAGCATTATTTCAAAGCCCAATGCTGGATTTAATATCCACTTGATTTTTATAAATTTGCATCGCCGAACTGAAGCCTTTTGGCTCTTTATTTTAGTAAAGAACTATTAATTGATTTCATAGAAGTTCGTTCGTAACATTTAATTCAGGAAGAGAAGGATTCTGCAACTCAATTTCAAACAAGATGTTATTTCGGCAGAAATTTGATTTCGAAGGCTGCAGGGCTCGATTTCTGAGTAAGGCATAGAATATTTGTAAAATGCTTGTTGAGGACAAGCTTGTATTTATGGTGGTAGTTATAATCTCGGAGCGCTGTATATTCTGAGAGATGAATTTTTGGAAGGCTGGCATTTTTCACAACACCACAAAGACTTCTTTTAAAATGTTTTTAAAAAAGCTAGTATAGGACACTAATGTATAATATTTTATACGCTTACAACCATTTCAATCATCAGATTGAGCAATAGTGAACAAATGCAGATAAAAACATAGGGGAAACTCAACCTACGATTTTTTAAATGAGTTATCCCCCCCACCACCACAAACTTAATTAGCCTTTTCAAAACGGTCCACCCATTACAATATAAACTTTGGTTACTAACCTGTGGTTTTCAGTTACAAACAGCTGGACAGATTAATTCTATATAAAGTTTACAATTATATATATTAACCAAGTGATCGGCGCTTGTGAGTTGTTGAATTACCCCATGCAATTCCCAGATAAAGGAATCTTGAAATGAAACAGCACTAATTTCCACACTGATTTCCTTGACCCCCCCCCCCTCCTCCAGTGCAAAGCAGAAAATGCGAAAACAAGAAACGAGAACTGAATATAATTCAACTTAAGAGATTAAAATCTATAACATTCATTCTTCCAAAATTTTCAATTTACTATAACTATAAAAAAAAAAAAAAGTCCGAACGGAATAGACATGTTATTGCATGTACTGTGGGAATGACAGCCAGCTGGCCGCGTCCCACATCGAGCAGAGCAGATTTAGCCAAACTTATTAAATCTGACTACCTGGATAAGCGCCCACCTGTACACATCAGTGGGTAGTCAATCGTGAAAAGAGAGGCAATTTGATTTTTGCAAATTAACTAGAGTAATTATACGAAACGAGATGAAATATAATTATCGCATTCAGATACCCTAAAATACATATGAAAAATATGAGCCGGAAATTTAATAAATTTAATAATAAAACAATACTTTCAATCAGCTAAACTGTATTCCTGCTCAGGATTCTCCCCCCCTCAATCAAAGGAAAAATTACAAATTTTGAAGATGTTTACATATCATATCAGAAGTTCAAGCCTTCGTATGAGGCATGAAATACAGCATGAAAGCGTAACGAAATCGACTTCGCTATTCCTGCTTGATAATCTAGAGTTCGAGATCAATTTAAAAAAAAAAACATACCGATGAAACTAAAAGTTTCTCAAGTTTCATCAGCAGCCATGAATTTTTGATAATATAAAATATGAAAGTAATGATAACATACTACTGAACAAACGCATCATTTATGTTTCCAGGGAAAAAAAAAAATATGCATCAATCCTAACAAAATGATCAGCTGATCACGTGGTCTTGAAAAAAGTGGTAAGCGAAGGGGGGGGGGGTCAATAGTGACTACGGGAAACAGTTCTACCAAATAGTAAAACAAATGTATGCGCGCGCGCGCGCGCACACACACAAAAACTGTTGAGCGAAATGAATCCTTGTAGATATAAACGACAACAATCCGTTCTTATGCAAATATTAAGACTATCGCTACCAGACTGTACGAAAAAAAAAAAACTAAACATTTTAGAAATTAAATAGATCAATGCACGAATATATTACCGCTTGCGTGTAAAATGCTGCAAAAGATACTTAAAAGTAAATTCCATACATTTAACGACTTAATGAACTTGTTTTTAGCTATTCGTCATGGTTTACCTCTTGCATTAATTGTAAGTACATAATCTCGAAAAGCAAGGCACAGATTCCGACAAAGGAATCTGTTATCTTATGGAATGTGGAGGGAAGAAAGAAAAAAAAAACTCAGTACATGATAATTTTATGATTAAAAAAAAAAAAACGACACCTACCTTCTCCAAAAATATTTCACAACAGAAATTTCATAAACAACTGAATGAAGTGATAAGTTGATTCCACAACGGCTTTACTTGACGTAACACACACACGTTAGTACGCAGGTGAGGCAGATGCACGGAATATACAGTAGGCACACACTTGTAAAAAAAAAAAATTCCAAAAACAAAAGTCTCAAAAGAGAACTGAACTACCAAAATTGATAAACACATTCAATTATTCTAAGCACAAGTGATAAAACGAACTATAAAAGAGGAGGGAAATCACGTGTTCTTACACTTTCTATTCATTCTCAATTCATCTTTAGACTGACGCATTCTCAGTCTGTAGACGACAGCGACTCCTCTCCAGTTGGAGGAACTCTAGCTTCGCATGTTTTCATCTTTCTACGAGATTTCTCGAGACACCTTGAAATCTCGACGCTGATTGGCAAGAAAGTTACAGGTGTGTTAGTTTGAAATGTAGGTACAATAATAGCCTCACCAGGAAATGTCAAAAGGAGAAAAAATAATATAAAAGAACAAATATTAAAATTAAAAGCGAGAAAAAAGTAATCAAAATACAGACTCAGTGCTAAAAAATGGAATTATTAGATATTTATTCCAAGGACTATTATGTTTATTTTGAACAAATATATTTTATACTCTGCTGCTATAAAACATAAACAAACTAGCACACGCAAGCTCTTTCTCTCTCTCTAATAGTACATTTAAATCTTAAAGTTCATAATTTTATGTTCTATCAGGTGAGAAATATATTTCTATTTTTTTTTTTTCTCTCCTCGGAGTTTGAAGGTATCTCGTATTCTTTCACACTCCGAACTCAAAAGCCTTATAACGAAAAATTACCTAAACGTTGGTTGCGAAAGCAGTTTAGACTGAGCTAGCCATTTTGCACTTCCTGTTGTGAGAAAAATGTAGTATTGCACATCCATTATTACCTCACACTTTTCACTCTTGCACTTTCATCTCTCTCTCTCCTACAAGTACAGTATGGACTGGTTGATGCTAAAAAGTGAGGTAGTAGGCAATAATAATAATAATAACAATAATAATAATAATAATAATAATAATAATAATGCAGGTTCGCTTCTAGT
The DNA here is from genome assembly GCF_054136105.1 of Typopeltis vanoorti. Lineage (NCBI taxonomy): Eukaryota > Metazoa > Arthropoda > Arachnida > Uropygi > Thelyphonidae > Typopeltis > Typopeltis vanoorti. Next base: position 67,928,427 of record NC_143569.1, read on the forward strand.
GAAATGAATTTTTATCAGACAAACATACTTAGAATACTAATTCACTCAGTTTAAATGACTAACGATTAACAACATTCTTTAGAAACAAATGTAGTAATGCTTTCGCCTGGGAAAGGTGGAAGAGAACAAATTTCATGATAACAGACAGCGAATTCCATTTTGTGGCAGTGAAGAGATCACAAATCCAAAACAGCAACAAGTAGCATTATGTAACTTATGAATGAATAACCACGCTTACTCTAGGTTCTGGTTTGAGGGGCATTTCGCAAACTGCATAAGTCGTTTTATCTTCCGTTCATACGCAAGTTTATCCCTTGACCGAGTTGACGGATTTTTCTCAATTCTGGTATTTGAAATCCTTACAAAAATTTCTCAAGCAAATCGAATTTTTGCTATAATAGGATTATTTTCAAGGCAAAAATGGGATAAAGCATATCGAAATTATATAATGCAATAGCTATGCTCCGACTGGACAGAATTGAATAAAATTTAGAATATACATAAGAAAATGTCTACTTGGTTATTGGCAAAATGATTCGAACTGATATAATTCCATACCAGCCGGATAAAATTTGATATTTAGGATCTCTGTTAAAAGCATTCTGTATACACATCTCCATACCATTGTAACTGTTTTTCTGGTTCATGTTATGACTGAAAATAGTACTGTAATTGTTCACTGATCTTCTGATTGGTTTAATATTAGATATGGGTGTTTTGTAAGTCTCTTTAGCTGGTTATTGGAGACCTGAAGTGACTTCAAAAGTTCCATGTTTGGTCTCCAGAGCAGGATTTCTGGATTTATGTAAAAAAAAAAAAAATTAACGATGTCATTTGGTTGGAAAGTCCTGGTTCGAATTCCATCTAGGACGCGATGAACCGTCATCACAGCTTTTCAAATGAAGGTGGGTTAGCCAGTGTCATAAGGAGGTGGAAAGATTTTTTTCTAACGCAAACTGTCGGGTTGTCATCCTGCAAACAGCTAAATTGGCTAGAAGAACATACGCAATTTACCCAAAATAAGCTAAAAAGATAGGATTGACCACCCTGTCAGGCAATTAGGTTTCAAACAAGCCAAGTTACGAGAGTGTGGTCTGAAAAGTTCTCGGCCTAACAATGAAAAAAGCGAATTTATAATTTCAAAATTATTTTTATTTTCCAACATGATCACCCTTAAGACTAATACAGTTATTCCAGCGATGCTCCAGCACCATTATCCATCCCTGTAGTGGTTCTCAGTAAGATCTGCAAAATACCCCTCTACAGCTGCAATCACCTCTTGATTCGAAGAAAAACGCTGACTAGCGAGGAAGAGTTTTAGTTTTGGGAAGAGATAGAAGTCAGAGGGAGCCAAATCTGGGGAATAGGGTGGATGTGCCAATAATTAATAGTGCAGATCCCTTAATTTTCCTTTCCAAAATACTTTTGTGGGCAGGTGCATTGTCCTGATGAAAGATGATTTTTTTCTTCTGCAAACTGGGTCTTTTCTCACGAATTTTTTCGTCTAGTCTGGTTAAAAGATCGGAATAATATTCCCCGGATATTGTTTTACCCTTTTCAAAATAATTAATAAACAAAATACCTTTAGCATCCCAAAACACAGATGCAGTGGCGGCCCGTACATAAGCACTGCGACACTGCAGCATCCCCAAGGAAAAAAAATGAAAAAATTAAATTTTGTTTGTGTTTATAAATAATAACAATGCTTACAACATTATATAAATGTAATACATCTTAAAGGTTACAGCTTATATTTCGACATTGATTGAATAGTTAATAATTGGAATTGTTCTATTAACGCTTTAGATTACGAAACAAATGCACTGCGATCTAACGCCGATATTCGTTTGCGCTTGTCATTGCACGTTACGTCATTCCCATACTGCTCAAACGGCAGTGTATCTTTAGTATGCTTATGCGCGTTATTTCTGTGAGATATGAAACGTTTATTATTGGTGCGTGTGCGTGGCGAACTATTTTTTGTAAATCTTATTTTATTTAATCATATAATTATTTATTTATTATAGATACAAGGCTGAATTATGACGAGTGTCACTGTTGAAAATATGAATAGAATTATATTTTTTCAATTATCGTTACACGAAACAAATGCACTGCGATCTAACGCCGATATTCGTTTGCGCTTGTCATTGCTATTGATACGAAACTTTTATTATTGGTGTTTTTTCGTGGTGAGGATGAAATATTTTTAATAAAGTATGTAAATTTATTTATTAATAAGTCGTTACTGATTAGGGAAAAAAAAAAAGTTTTTATTTATTTATTTATTTTCCCGTATATGCAGCACCCGCAATTAAAATTTTCACCGGCCGCCACTGCACCGATGCGATGATCATTCCTGCTGATGGAACCGACTTTGTCTTCTTTGGCACTGGACAACCGACTTCTGTCCACTGTTTTGACTGCTGTTTGGATTCTGGTGTGTGTGTGTGTGTGTGTGTGTGTAATGGTGAATTCAAGTCTCATCTATAGCAATAAATCGACGCACAAAATCAGTTTTATTCCTGTTAAAACGCTCCAAGCACTGTTCAGAGATTTTTATGCCAGTGCGTTTTTGATCTGCTGTGAGCAAGTGCAGCATCCATCTTACGCAAAGCTTTTTCATTTGCAATTCTTTATGCAAAATATATCCTACACGTTCTTTTAAAATGCCTATAGTCTTAGCAATTTCACTCACTTTGACTCACCGGTCATCCAATACCATATCGTGCACTTGATCAATGGTTTGTGGTGTTGTTACATTTTTTGGACGTCCTTCACGTGGATCATCTTCAAGGCATTCCACCCGGCAGTTCATTTCTTAATTGTTGAAAACGAAAGAGAAGGGTGCCCATAAACTTTTATGAACTTCGAATGAATTTCTTTTGGCGTTAAACCTTCTTTTACAAAGAATTTTATAACCGCACGATGCTCAATTTTATCCATTTCAAGGGATACAGACAACACTTTTGCTTCAGACAGCTGTATAAAACAAACTACTTGATAGAATGACTTGCAATTTCACACGGATGCTTATGACAGATGTACCAACTTAGAAAAAAAAAAAATTGTCGCTAGTGTTGCCATCTATGGTCGAGGCCGAGAACCATTCAGACCACCCTCGTAACTTGCTGTTACAGGCAATAAAATAATAACTGAAAACGAATATGGATTCAGAGGTGGAAAATACACGTGATGCATTTGAACTCTCAGAATGATATGTGGGGAATCAATTGCTGTACAACTGCTGGGTCGAACACATACAGCCACAGGCATCCATGCACAGTTCAAATCCAAATACTGTATATCAAACCAACTTTTCATCTTCTTCTTCATTCCATCTACTTCTTTTCTTCCCCATTGCTTTTCCCAAGTATTACAACCCCACGTTTTTCAAGAAACTCTCATAGATTCCTTCCTTCTCCTTAATTACCACTTGCTTACACAGGGCAGCGTTTCCGTTATAGGTCGTGTGACGTCTCGTGTGTTGGATCAATTTTAAAAAAAACACAAACCTAAACTATCACTCTTTCATACGAACGAAAATACCATAACTGAGTAAAATTCAGACACACCTACCCCGATTTTTATGCAGTTTGGCCTGTAGCAACATCTGAAAGTAACTTGTTTAGATATTATTGCAAGTACTATTAAAAAGAAGAAATCAATGGGTAAATAACAAGTGAGTGGTCGAAATTGTTGCTACTCAAGATTTTTCCTCACAGTAATTTGTTACTGGAATTAAATTTTTCGTTCGGAAGATTGGCAAAATTACGCCTTCAGGGAATAATAATTTGAATCTGTTATCGATTGTTACTCAATAACTGGAGAAAGAATATACGCATGAGGTAGGTAATAATATTGCAGTGACATCGAACGAGGTCACTGCAATATTAAGATTCTCGGCATATAGAAGAAATAAGGATATTCATCCTTCGTGGCACAATTATAGTCCTCTAACTTCCCTTTCCATAAGCCATGATAATAAACTGACGTGGACGAATACTTTGGAGAATTAAAGAAAAAGCAAACCAAATAGCAACGGATGTTCATAACACATTTATGTGCTGCGCAACTAAAATGTCAAGGTGATTCAGATTCTAATCAGAAGAAACTATTGGTGAATTTCTTCAGTAAGACGCTGAAAAATGTCATCTCAAATTTCTAGAGAAACTCATCACTTTACGGAAGTTGAACAAGAAAAAAAAAATATATATATATATATATATATTAGAAAAGTTTAATTAAAAGTTTTATTTTGTTATATTATATTCAAAAATTTTTCGAAAACTTGTTTTAATAAAGGTCATAATTCCTCTATTATAATAATATTTCAAGGAAAATTTGGGTCGTTAAAAAGTCTTAGCGTGCCCCTGAGCGAGGTATCAAATAGCACCTAAGACTGATGTGAGTTTGAAATCCCTAGTTATTAAATGAGAAGATAACAAAAGAAACTTAAGGTATCCTTTCTAAGTACATAAAGACGGAAAGAACACTAAGATGTGTTCCAAAATTGAAAATTAATGATGCTCTTCCACAAGAATCTCCGAAATAATCGAAGTGACAAAGAAAGACAAACGAATTGGACACGCGAAAAAAAAAAAAAAGACATAAGATTCGAGTACAACAAAAGTGACTGAGAGGCAAACATACATCACTTTCCTTTTGAATCAAACCATCATACATTGAGACGATATGTAAGTGAGCAATCAATCACGCTGTTCAGTCTGAAATATTAGACTATTAAAAGCAGCAAGTTCCATTGGCTATCAGTCTTTCTTCTGTCCTCTGGTTTCAAATCAAGCAGTATTAACCTGAAAATTTTGTAACCGATGACAAAGCTTTAGCTCAATGCCTTTTTAACTGGTATTATTAATAATTCTGCTGTTGTTTAAATACACTTTTACCCAAGAAATTGTATATCATGATGAAATATCAATGTTATACTTAATGCTAGTAATAAACAATAAGAACATTACACACTGTGTAATTTAAGTATATACAATGTTCCTACGTCTCGGGTTCGACCCAGAGGTACCTGATTTTAAGTTTCGATCCCGGAACCAGGAATGGAAGTCTGCGTACCTAAAATCTACTAGTGACGACTTTCTCTTCTTCAAACATTTTGTGGCGAAATATTTTATATATATTTTTCGCTTCAAACTTTTTGCGAGCGACATCTATGAACAATATCGATTACTTTCTATTTCTAATTTCTGTCCTGTGACCACTGCTGTTTAATCTGTTTGTTAATGATATTGTGAGTGGTTTGCGAGTGGATATTCAAAGATAGACAGAAATGTTAGGAATGATGCTTGACATAATAGTGCAGAGCACTTTTACATCAAGATCAATTTGTACAGATTGACTATGTGGACAGACAAATTGGAATAACAATTCAAGCCAACAAATGTAAGTTTTTTCCCCCTACACTTTGGAACTCTGAAATGTAACTCTGTGTATCACATTGGAGGTTTTGTATTACAGGAAGTGGAAGAAGCAAGGGATCTTGGTGGATAGAGAATTGAAGTTCAAAGGACATATTGCAAAAGGATAAAAGCAGCACAAATACTGCTAAAACAGCACAAACGGTGCTATACTAAAAAGAACATTGATAAGCAAAAATAAGGATGTAGCCATTCCACTACAAGGCTCTGATTAAACTACATCTAGACTATTGCGCACGGATTTGGTTGCCTGGCTTTCTATTCTATTCTATTCCCTCAGCCATAAGGCTGGTGGAGGTAGCTATGTGCTACCATAGTAGGGAAATGAATATAAGCAAGGTGGTTTCCCGTTGCCTTCCTTGCCGTACTATACTATATCATATGACTGTAGCCTGTGTGTTCACGTGGCCGGTTTGCCTCCATGCAGGATAAAAAAACCAAGATAAACTGGTGGGAAAAACCCTGCTGTCCAAGACCGGCTAACTCGGCTATGGCCAAGGAAGATCCTTAAGCTCCTTGCGTCGCTGACGGGAATCGAACCTAGGACACTCCTTCCCCAGCATATGGTTGCGAAGCGCAAAACCACTAGGCTAACCACGTGGACCCTGGCTTTCTAGGAGACACGATATCATCTCTGTTAAAATGCATCTTGTTACTGCGTCCCTCGATAGGTCTTGACTATAAAAGGTAATAATAATAATAATAATAATAATAATAATAATAATAATAATAATAATAATAATAATAATAATACATGGCAATGGTTACAACACGGATACATTAAAAAAGAAACAGAAGGATTTATTCTAGCAGCTCAATAACAGGCATTACAAACTAATGCAATCAGAGCAAAAATTTTGAACATCAACAATAATGGTAAATGCAGATTATGCGATCAGAAAGATGAGACTATAGAACATCTAATCAGTGCCTGCAGCAAAATAGCTCAAACTGACTATAAATACCGCCATGATCAAGTGACCAAAATAGTTCATTGGCATGTATACAAAAAATATGCCTTTCCTACTTCTGATAACTGGCGGCAGCATAAAATAGAGACTGTATTGGAAAACGAAACAGCAAAAATTCTCTGGCGCCTTAGAATACAAATTGATCGGCATTTGGAACACAATAGACCTGACATCACAATCATAGAACATCGACAGGTTTGGATTATCGATATTGCAGTACCCAGTGATAACAACATTAACAACAAAGAACTGGAAAAAATTACTAAATATCGAGATCTTGGCAATCGAAGTTGGCCAATTGTGGCTTAAACACACCAAAGTTATTCCAATAGTTATCGGTGCACTTGGTGCAACTTCAAAGAAGCTATCCATATCCATCTATTTACAGCAATTAAACATCAACGAAGTGACTCCATATAACCTACAAAAAATAGCATTACTTGGAACAGTCCATATTTTACGAAGCTACCTGACGGACTATTCTTAGATTCTTGTGTAGAATCTGGATTGTTCTGAATCACCAGTCAAATTTTTATTTATATGATATCTTGTTTTGACTGTGTATCAATTATGTGAATAATAATAATAATAATAATAATAATAATTTATACGTACAAAACTGCTTCTAAAGGGATTCCTCTAATGTATATGACATATTTAGTATCCATTGTTAACAGTCATTTTGAGAACTGCGCACAAATTATTACCAACACTTTAGTTACAACCATTTAGACAGCAGCAACTAACAAATATCTACAAACAGTAGTAGTAGTATTGAAATTTAACTCAGTGTTGTAGAATTCAGTAAATTGAATGATTTTAGTAAAATGAAAATAAAATTTAAATTTTGTATTCACCACAATGGAATATGTACAAGCATCTTAAATGATACGCATATCATTCCTATTTATTCAGACTTTTTTTAGATGGGAAAAGGTGAATATATAGCATATTATTATTATTATTATATAACCACATTCAGACGGAATAAGAGGAACACTGCATACCTGGTTCAGGAACTATCTCTCAAACAGAACACAAGTAACAAACACAGGTACACATTACAGCTGGGCTATACAGATAAAACAATTAGTACCGCAAGGCACCTGCCCTGTTCAACATATACATTAACGACGTTCACAACTTGACCATACGAAATAAAATATATCAATACGCAGACGACATCACGCTACTAGCAGTCCACAAAGACATCAACACCCTTCTTTCCAAAGCACAACAAGACCTAAATGAAATCACAACTTACTTCTACCAAAACTCAATTATAATGAATAGCACCAAAACGCAGATTTTAATTATACTGTACATAATCCGAGAATCACGCAACCCGCACCACTATCGCTACACTGTCACACACATACCGCTGCATTAACAACAAAAATAGTTGCCATTGTCCCAAAATCACACCCGTAACACATGCAAAATACCTTGGCCTTTACATAGATTGCCACTGCAAATGGAAAAACATATAGAATACCTACATACCAAACTCCACATCATTGCAGCAAAATTTTTCCAAGTAAAAGACATGATTCCATAGAACGTAAAAAAAAACTCCTATGTCACGGTATCTGTGAATTGCTACTCAGGAATGGGATAACATATGCAAACACATCAAACAGTCATCTAGCGAAAAAAGAAACATTACATCGGAAAATTATTTCAACAGTGATTTGGAGGCTTCACATACAATAGCCAATAACCGAACCCTTACCCTTTATGGCGATTCACAAAATCCTGAGCATAAAAATCTGAAACACTATTTAATGTTACTAAGGAATTATTTCAACAACACCTATCGTAACAACAGAGACACGTGTCGCATAACACGATCTACCGCAACTCTTCACGCCCCTAGATCCTTCAACAACTCATACAGTTTTGCATACCCACACTACTCAACAACCTATCACCAAATTTAAAACAGATAGACAATTACAGAACATTAAAACATGAACTGTGGAAGCTATACCAACACACTTAAAATAGCACTTCACCACCAGCATCCAAAGCCTGCTTTTCACCCATAAAAAATACCAAACATAAATAAGTGTATGCTAATCCCTCTTCATAAAAGCAAACCCTAGCTTCGAAGGCAGGTGGGATTAGCACAACCTAATCGAATAATCCTCATTAGCCAATCACTACAATTAACTTCCAACTCACAATACCTTAACCGATAATAATAAGGATGATAATAATAATAATTATTATTAACATTCTGTACTAAACCGAAAATATAATATGTGAATAGTCTAAATGTAAATAGCCTTATGATAATAATAACACTTTGTCAAATAAAAAAGGGAAATAAATATATATATATATAATAAAATGTAAAATTCAGCATGTAATCATATTAACTATCTTGTGCAACTGTGAACTATATTTGCAAACGATTACTGTGATCATTATTATTCTGTTATATGAAATATGAAGTGTAACATGAACTTATAACACTGTTGCCTAAATATTATAAAATATATGTCATTCTCTGAGAGGTTATGAAAAGTGAAAGTAAAGTGATGTACCGAATTGTACACGTGGTTAGTACAGAATTGTAAAGTTATAATATTGTAAAGTTTCATTGTTAATTTTTGCTGTCAATTTTTTTTTTAAATTATGATTATGAAAAGTGAAATGAATGCATTTAGCATTATCTATTGCATGTTAACAAAACAGTTCATGTGAATTGTGATTAAAAATAAATTGTAAAATTAAAACGTAAATGATAAAATGCAAAAATAGCTGTTTAACTGTTTTAATGTAAAATGTAACTGTAAATTGTTTTTGTTAGGATTACTATTAACTTTAACATTAATTATAGTATTCAGTTGTGCTAATCATAATAATTTTAATAAAGATGTAACAAAATGTATCTCACACTCATGTAATTTCTTTGAAAGACAATAAACTGTGGTTTAAAAAAAAGGTTATTATTATTGTTATTATTATTATATTTTATTATTATTATTTCTTGGTTTCTTATGGCTGCAACGCGTCAAATTGAGAAATAGGTGATCCTCACTATATATCATGGAACACTGACGCCACCTCTGTTATAAACAATGAACAATTCTCCAAAGAACAATAGTTACAACATGAGGAAGGAACTCATTACAATGCTAGAAGATTTAATTTTATAGATGAAAAGCACAAGCGACCATAAGTAACGCCTTGCTTCTGCGGTCATAATTTCACCGAGTCGTTAAATCTACACAAAAATGGAGACATTTTGTAAAAATAAAAAATAAAATAAAATAAAATAAATAAATACAAGTGGAGATTTTTTCAAGGAAGTGAAAACGAGTTCTGTGACTAACGCTCTCCTTTTCCTCAAAGTTGATGATATTTAGCTGTACTATACTGTATACTTGTGTATTAAGACACACGTTGCTTTTGGCACGACAAGGAAGTCTTTCAGCGTAGATCACCTGCCCATAACTGAAGCAGGTAATGTAACAGCCGTTGCTAGGTAACAACTTATGAGAGCAGCATTCGAAGCCTGGCAACATTCAGTATCCCAACCGAATACAATGTACCTTAACTGCTTCGCTCTAAGGCAATTTCAAACTAGCGCTTTTTTTTTTTTTTTTTTTTTGTACATTCATTTACAAGCGCGTCATTACATTTTTGACCGCGAGTCATTATTAGGTCAGATTAAGTTTTAGATTATTTTAAATGTAATAACTGACGACATTAGAACAAATGATTATTACCAAAGTTTATTATTATTATTGGATTGTCATATACAGAACTTTCTTTTTGTTATTCTCAATAACATGAGATTTTTTCTTACAGGCCTCTTTATCTCTTATAATTGCTGTATCACTGGCCCATATGTAATACAGGATGACGGGAATTTTAAGGCGTTACTTGCACAATGCGTGCGAAACATACAAAACAACCATGTCTTTAGGTGCCTTTGGGATGGACAGGATATAAAATGAACACCAACTAGTGTCACGTTTACACGGGTGGAGTAGTTGTTGATGTCATTAAGCGGATGACATAGCATTTGTTACGGAAGACAGAAATAAAAAAAAAAATAATAAAAAAAAGAGGGGGGGGAAGAAGAGATCCGCTTAAATTAATTAATTTGGAAATAGATAAACGATATATTAGATAGATAAACGAACAGATGGTGTCGATCTTAAAATGAAATTACGTCTAAGTTCTTTGTTTCGCTGACATATAAAGCATAGGTAATATCAATGGTGAGCGGATAGCGTACTCATTCTCCAATCAGCAGGCTATGGGTTCAAATCCTACAGTGGATTCGAACTGGACACAGATGTTTGTGAAAATCTTTTGGTAGAAGACAATTTCGACCGGAAGCCCGCTTATTGGAGGCCTGAAGTGGATTCAAAAAGTTCTATGTTTAAAAAATTCTATATTTCTGTATAGTTCTATATTTAAAAAAATTAAAAATGTTTAAATCTCAGTCATTCGATGCGGAAACCATTAACCAGGAGAGAGTTCAAAGATTCTACATAAATTCAGGTCAGTAGTAGGAAAACACTGCATGAAGAGCAACATATTCTCGATTTCTAGTGAAGGTCAGCTAATGAACTAAATATCAACTATAGCAATCAAGAGTACAGATTATACTAATGTACAATAAAGAAAAACATGGCTGATCTGATCGGACGTTAGTAGTACAGATCAAAGAATAGTGCTACAACCTTTTCCGATTGCATGAGTGGGTGGAGTAGAGGTTATGCAGTGGTCTGCAATGTTTATCCTATTATGAAGTTGGACCATTAGTTTGTAATGCTTAGAAGGATGAATGCAGAGCAGCAATTTGCAATGTTTTCTACATTGTGGCACTTCTTTCAACACGATAATCAATATATCTGTACTGCAGGTGCTGTTCCGACATGATTTCTGGAAAAAAGAGAAAAAGGAAAAACTTGATTGTTGGGACACATATCGGGGTATTGATATCGGGACACATTGTGCTACAATTTGTCCCGATATCAACCAACTGAGCATCTTTGAGATAAAGTGGAACGTCGGGTATGGACCACACAGTACGTTCAGGTATTTGGACTAGTGGTAATGCTGAAGAAAGTTCAAAATACCTGACATATATATTATCACATACTAGGAGGAAAATACATCTAGAAGGTGGAAAGTGGGACAGGGTCAAAGGAGTGTTTCACATTATTATGTGTGCGAAGTTTAGATTTCTTTGAAATACTGTATAATGGTTTATCAATAAACATAATATCAATATAGTGTATTACTTACTGTAAGATTCTATATGTGACATTCTCATGTGTAAGATGTACTAATCAGTATATGTACATACATCTCTGGTAACAACAGGATTACTGAAATTATAGATTATGAGACAGCTTTTCCACTACTTACTAGGTATTCGCGGCAAAAATAGCGCACTCTGGAAAAGTGCTTGTACCACTCACGTGGAAAACATGGCACAATCACTTGCTTAAGACATTTAATAAGTGATTGCAATCCTTTACTTGGTTTTAAATCATAGGTATTTATTTTGTTGTGCGTGAATCGCCTTTCCGCAAGTTGTCCTCGTATGTACCAGGTCTGCCAATGTAGAGATTCATTCTACTTTACTAAATACACGCACATACGAGTTAGCCAGAAGCTCAAAGCGCTTGAGGCAGACAGTTGCAGCGAAGAGAAGAAAAGAAAGAGATTTCTAAGTATACTGGAACATATATGAGGTATAGCTTTAAATTAATCAGACAAAAAAGTTAATAAACACACTTTTATTGATATAATTAATTGACAAAATAGTTTTTAAAAAAAGAAATGAAAATACAACTCTCATAAATTCAAGACGCTAATACTCGCTTATCCAGCGATATGTGGTACATATCGCTTGTCCAGCGATATGTACCACATATCACTTGTGGTACATATCGTCCAAAATATTTAAACACTTATTTGGCGCTGTCTTCTTCGAAATCTACATTCAATTCTTCAGAATGATTTCCTCAATTCAATAAAATATTTGTCCTTTCAAACCACCTTTCAGTTTTGTCAATAGTTAATAAGTCATTAAACACACCCTTTCAACATTTTAATTAGCTGTGAATTATGGACATTTCCTTCGTGCATCCTCATTGACTTCTTTCAGAAGTGGAATCCCGCTTTTTTTTGGGAAAGGGGTAGGAAATAGTAGAACTGAAGATTTATATTTTGAGTCCTTATAGTCCTTACAATGACTGGCTTAAAGGGGCGAAGCAAGAATGCTTTTCATCTTCCCCGTTATTTGTAGAGAACAGTGTAGGGATAAGTTGTCATTGAGGCTACTAAAGCTCTGACCATGGCAGGAAGGTAACAGCAATGGCCGAGTCTCAGTTAGAACTTCATTGGCTACCGCATTGCCATCCATTACCCTCCAAGGGTCTATATAATTTTCACTTCTCCTTGATATTTTGAGTGTAGACGATTCGATCCTTTAATTCACATAGATAATAATATACCAGTGGTGTACAACCTTTTTTACTACGCGAGCTACTTTTCTATGAAAAATGTTATATTAAAACGTTCTCCCAACCTGATATCTGATTACGCACAAATAAACGACTAAAAAAAATACACAACCAAAAACTTTATTTGTGTATTTAAAAATTTATTTATCACTTTTAATTATTTTAATACAACAAATATTTTAATATAACAAAAAAAACAATAACAAATATATTGGAATAAAATATTTATTTCTCTATTTTGGAAAACCAAAGTTAGAAAAAACAACAGATTGATTACAAACTCTCACAAGTTACAGGAAATGCTGGTTGATTAAAAAAAAACGTTAATGTGAAATTTGGCATTGTTTGGACCTCGCAATATTTTCATAGTCAAGTTGATATGAAGAAGTGGCCAATCGCAGACAATCATCCAAATGATCATTTGTAATTTGGTTTCTTAATTGATTTTTTATGACGTTCATATTTGAAAAAGCGGATTCTGACAAGTATGTCGATCCGAAACACGACAGAATTTTTCGCGCAATATCAGTTAATATTTGAAATTTTTCATGTGTGTACTTCCAAATGATTTCATTGTTTATTATCTCAAGTTCTACTTCAGCTTGGTTTATATCAAACAGCCCACAAATTTTATTTGAAATTTCTGTCATGTTCAAGTTTTCTTGAAATGGATTATTGATAAAAGATACAATCATTTCAGTTTTATTAAAATCTTTAAATCTTGAATTTATTTCTTCCTCAACTAATTCTATTTCAAGAATAAATTCTTTTAAATCATAGCGAAGCATTTCCTGATTTTGTTCAAAAAGGTTTAATAAATATGGGAGATGACTAAGTTCGCGGTCATTTATATTTTTCTTTAATAAAAGTAAGTATTGTTGGAAAGTTTTTATTGAACTTAACATATCAATTAAATTTTTATCAATACCTTGTAACTGTAAATTTAAATTGCTTAATTTCGTACAGAAATCTACTAAAAATGATAAGTGTAACATCCATCTTTTATCACTCGATTGTGGATAAATATCTCCTTTTTCATCAAGAAAAATTTTTATATCGTTAATTAATACAAGAAATCTTTCTAAAAATTGACTTCTGCTGAGCCAGCGAACATTATTGTACAACAGAACTTCCCTATCATCATCTGCCTGTAATTTAAATAATCGCCGTTGCAGGGCTTTTCCTCGAACAGAATTTACATTTTAAATGTAATATCCAAAACATCTTTTGTGTTTAATCTTTTACTACACAGTACTTGTTGGTGAATAATACAGTGGTACGTTAAAAAATCTGGATATTTGTCATCGTTTTTACATAATGAAATGAAGCATGATTTATTACCTATCATTGCAGCAGCACCATCGGAAGTAATAGACACAAGTTTAAAAAGCGAAAGTTTGTGTTGTTTCACAAATTCATCAAATGCCGAAAAAATATCTTCTCCCCTAGTCCTTCCCAGTAATGGCATAATTTTCAAAAGTCCTTCTTTACTTGAATAATCTTGAAATACCATGCGAATAAATACCATTAACTGAGCAATATCAGTGAAGTCGTTTGATTCATCAAATTGTAATGAAAACGTAACACACTGGTGATTGTCTGACATTAACCTGGCCTGGAAACTTTTCTCCGGAAATTGAAACTCTTCCTTGTCTGCGGCCTAGAAGTAGTCTCTCTCTAGCGACATCTCGAACCGAGAAGCTCCTTTCTGGAAGCGGGAAACTCCTCTCTCAAGCAACGTGGATCCGGGCAGTCTCTCTGACGGCGACTCTGTACCGGACGGCTTCCTCTCTGACAGCAATTCTGGAACCGGGGTCACTTCAGCTTGCTTCAGTCCCTTTTTATTAGGACTCCTCTGAGACCTCGCATGAAGTTTGGCAACTCCCAAAGAATCGGTATGAGTCTTTCATCTTAAGTTTCAAGTTCGACTCGCCTTTTGTTCTCCTCCGCTTTCTTTTGATTGTAAGTTGCCGGCCATTGGAAGGTTGTTTGTACTCTTTCTGACTGACGTCGGAGATGTTTACACTTAGAGCCTGTAAGCCTCTCTCATACATACAAATTTCAATAACAATCTTTCTAATGCCGCCATGTACAGCTTCGGCGACAAAAACATTGCCTTTGTTTTCAACACTCGAACAGATTCTTATTAAAGCAGTATATACTGTTAACTTCAAAAGAGTTATTTACAAAAACATCTAATACAAACTATACCGAGACGAACAAAGTTTATTTTTTTACAATATTCACATGGGACTTGACCTAAGTAAAAAATCGATGTAATGTGCTTTGGAATATTTAATATTTAAGCTACAATCGAGTTTTTACTTCGCTTATAATCGTATTCACTCGGCTCGCTGTTTGACTTCCACTGATCCAAATTAATTCATTTACACGGACTTATAAGAAAATTACTGATTTGACAATTTTAACGAAAAATAAATAAACAATAGCAATACACTGAAAGCGAATTAAAATAATACAAAATAATGATAAATAAAATATTATGTTTTCAGTTTTAATTCAATTTGTAAGTAAGGAGGAACACACAAGAGATCGACCAAAAATCGCTCCGCGATCGACCGGTCGCTTAAACACCCCTTAATATACCTATTAGAGTTCAGAAACAGGAGATGACGGTAGTTTTCTGTCGTTTTCTCTTAAAATCCTCGGCTCCTGAATTCAACAGTCTGTTATTATGACTAACGATGGAAACCAAAAGTAAGTTTAGGCTAAAGGATTTTGTCTGTTCCCTTACAGAATAAAAAAAAGCGCTGAACAATATATAAAATAAGTTATTTATACAGTAGTGAACAAATTAATCCAAACAAGCTGAATTTTCGTGAAATTTTTGGTTTTGGTTTCATTTTACTGCGTTGGTTTTAGTTCACTATTTTGGTTGAGTGCTACGTGTTTTAACTGTCTGTACGATATTATTATTATTATTATTATTATTATTATTATTATTATTATTATTATTATTATTATTATTATTATTATTATTATTGTTATTATTGCCGACTCCAGGGAGTCCTTAGACTCATTGAGGGAGGCCTCAAATTCAGCACAACTATTCGACATTCACACAGTATCTATCATACCTTGCCTTAACCTCATTCACTGTCACAGCACCCGCTACAGACTCTGGCAGCTTATTCCACTCATTCAGCACTTTAAAAGTAAAGAACGCAGCTCTAACACCCCTGCTAACCACACTCTTGCCCAGCTTCCATGGATGTCCCTGTCCTCCCACCACCAGCCCTTTTCTCAAAAATATCTTCTGATTAATCTTATAGAAACCCTTCAGTAATTTGAATGTCTCAATCATATCTCCCCTCCTCCGCCTATCAACCAATTTCTGCAACCCACAAATCCTCAACCTGTTTTCATAAGGTTCATTCCACAGACCTGCTATCATCTTGGTCACTCGCCTCTGGATCCTCTCAATCTCCTCCCCATCAAGAAGAAACCTAGGTGACCAAATCTGGGCACAGTAGTCGAGATGAGGTTTTATCAAGGCTCGACACAGAGGAACAATAACATTTTTGTCTCTGCTCGTCAAAGTATTCTTCAGCAACCAAGTGATTTGATGAGCTGATTTGGCCACTTTTGCAATGTGACCTCTAAACTTCAACTCCTTATCCACCAACACTCCTAAAACTCTTGTCTCATCAATTTCCTTGAGTAAAGTTCCACCAATGTAGTAAACTGCTGCTAATGTTTTCATCCCAAAATGTATAACCCTACATTCCCACATTAAATACATCCATTCTCCTTAGCCCAGACCTGCAATCTATCCAAATCATCCTGCAAAATTTTGACATCATCTGCATTCACTATTGCCCTACCCAACTTGCATCATCCGCAAACAAATGAACTGTTCCTCTCAGATGCTTTCCTATATTGTTAATGAACAAATTAAACAGTAGTGGTCCAAGAACAGATCCTTGTGGCACACCACTAGTCACAGGCCGTATTTTGGACTCTACTCCTGAATAAACCCCCTCTCTGATATCTCTCTGTCAACCACTCTCCTATCTATCTCACAAACCCTATATCCATCCCTATATGCTGCATTTTACTGATTAGAATTCCATGTCGTATCCTGTCAAAGGCCTTAGCAAGGTCTAGTAGAATCGCTGTAAACCCATTACCCCTATCCAGTTCAGCCATCACTGTGTTATAATATGTGTGCAAGTTACTGAGGCATGACCTACCCTTCATAAAACCATGCTGTCCCCGATACAGTATCCCATTTTCATCTATCCAATCTTGTATTTTCCTCTTGACTATTTTGTATATTCAAGACCTTGATAACGATTCCTGTTATGCTGATTGGCCGGCAATTTTGAACAGCAGCCTTGGAACCACCTTTATGCAGCAGAACTATTTCCCCTCTTTCCACCCCCTTGGGACTGACCCAGACCCGAGGCTCAAATTAAACAAAATGGTCAAGGGCACCGACAATTCTTTAGCCGCTTCACGTACGACACGAGCTGGTATACCATCCAATCCCACAGATGTATTGACATTGAGGTTCTGTAATAGACTATTTACCTCTACTTCATTCATCACAATTCCAGTATAAGCTGTTGGTTCTTCCATTCCTGCAATGTCACCACCTGGATGATATACTCTTGAAAGTGCTCGCTAAGTAATTCCACTATATCGACTGATTCGGTTACATCCCTACCCTCAGTATTTTTAAAAATCATTCTGCCATGAACATTTTTCTTTTTACTTGCAACATATTGAAAAAACTGTTTGGGATTCTCTTTAGCCTGCATGGCCAATATTCTTTCATAATCCGTTTTTGCTTTTCTTACCACCCTTGTTACCGTTCTGGCCTGAGCTTTATACTGTTCCTGTACCTACTCGTCACCTTTCTCCTTAAATTCCCTCCACAATTGTTTCTTTTTTTGTAGCTCAAGCTTAATGGTGTTATTCATCCATTTAACCCCTACTTGATTTATTATTCTGACCCTTGGTATACAGTCAACCATTGCCTCCTGCAAACACTTCTTAACCACCTCCCATGTACTATCAACATCCAGCCTTTGCAGTTTTACATGCCATGGCACTGAGCCAAGCACACTCCTAAGCTTGTCATATTTACCAGCCTGATAATTCCACATGTATCCTGTCTTAATTGTAAATTCCACTCCTTTAGCCACCTCCCAAGTCATGACCTTATGATCACTCTCACCAATTGGTGGCAACATGGTCATGTTCGTTACAGCCACATTCTCAGATGCGATTACTAGGTCAAGCACTCTCTGTCCCCTAGTATTTTCTATTACAGGCTGTCGTAGATAGTTGTTCCGTAATAACCGGATAAAATCCAATTCCTTCCTCCCATGTGCCCTCTCCTCCTTCCAGTCAATGCTACCATAATTGAAATCCCCCATAATAATTACCCTCCTTCCACTCATTTCTTCTATTTGCCTATGCATACTATCCTCAATATCTATTCCATCATCTGGTCTATAGCAGCACGTATATTTTGTTCTTCTAGCCTCTATCTCACACCAAATAGGTGCTCTTTTCTCTATCCTGCAGTTCAACTTCTATACTCCTTGGCTGCAACTTATCAGCTATCATCAATAACACTCCAGCCCTCCCTTTTTTTATTCTCCCTGTCACTCCTGAACACGCTATACCCGTCACATTCAATCCCCCTAGCTTTATCATCATCTGTCAGCCATGTTTCACTAATACCAACAATCTGTGGCCTGGAAGTGCCAACCAAGGCCAAAAACTCCTCCTTCTTATGCCTAATACTCCTGGCATTAGTGTATATGAATTGCAGCAGCCTGTTAGTCCCATCCCTACTTTGATGCCTTATACTAACTATCCTATTCTGATTTGTTATCCTTCGTACTCGCTCGGGCATATTATACTCATTCATATACTCAACTGCCTCCCTAAAGTCTGCATATCTACTTCCCCTCCCCTTAATAAATCTAGTTTCCCTGAGTCTGTACATTCACTTCCACTTCCTTCATCAACACTTTTTCAAGCCTCCATACACCAAATCCATTGAAATGTAAACCATCCATCTTATATAAATCCTTTCACCCATCGAACTCACTCCACACATCCACAAATTCCACACCACTCTCCATGCATAACCCACGCATAAAGTCATTGGCAATTATGGCCCTCCTTCTAAACACTTCACTGTTATACCGCGGGAAAACACTCACCATCCTAACTCTCTCACTCTTCTCTTTTGCTACCTCAAGTAATTCCCTCACATCCCCTAACAATTCCATTTTGTTTTCTTCCAAATTATTTGTTCCTGCCACGACTATCATTTCTTTCACCCTCTGTTTTTGCGCTCTAATAGACTCGCTGATGTCCTTGATGTTCACACCCGGCCGGTAAGATTTCGTCAAACTCTCAACTATCACACCTCTTAATAACGAATCTCCGTACAGCACTCGCTCCTTCATTTTGTTTACATTTACGAACATTCTCTTATTTTTCGTATCCGACTTTTGCCGTTTATTAGTTGGTACGTTCGGTACACATTTTTGCATACGTTCCAGCTGCTGCTTTGCTCCATGTATCGCTCCGCTCAATCGTGCGATCTCACTACTTATATCTATTTTACCATTTTCATTATCATTTAAATCTAAATCATCCATTCGTTCTGTATTTTTACCTTCATTTACACTTTCAACGTCGCTCTGCTCTCACACCTATCTGGTACTACCTCGCAATTTCTTATCGCATCACCATTTTCTATATTCTGACTTTCTTTAACGATATCACTCTCGCCACCCGAAACACTCTTTAGATCCTCATTCTGCTTACACTTTCTGCACATATTCACTCCTCTATCACCATCTAACCAGACTCCAACCGCTCTCCGCAATATTTATTAACAGTGTTCTGCGTTTTTAATAGTGTAAAGAAGTTGACATTCGTAGTGTTTTATTAATTTTGTGTAGGTATAAAATGGATACATCTCCAAGAAAGGGTGAAAAAACCCTCTATCACCGTATGAGACCAGCTAACTCACCTTAGTAGAAAAAGACCAGATAAAGTTTCCTCACATGATGGACGGGAATCGAACCCAGGTCTTCTCTATACCGACTGATGTACGGAGGCTCTAACACAATTACTCAAAGATAAATTGCTAATGAGTGTGGTGTTGATTTGGGTATTGTTAATACGATTTTAAAGAGGTTTAGCCAGATAGGGTACCTTTTTTCCTAACAGAAACGGAAAATGGCGAAAAAGGAAAAATTACACTTGCTCCAGATTGTTTACTAGTTAGGAAAAGCAAAATGAATCCAAGATTCTCTGTTGTAAACTTAAATAGAAACTTGGCGGCTAATGGGATTAATGTTTCTGACATGACAGTCCGTCGAAGATTGTTGGAAGCAAGGAGTACTTCCAACAATCGTTGTTGGAAGTCTTCCAACAACGATTCTTCTTCCACGTCTAATATTTAGATTGGACGTGGATTTAGATTGAACCTGGAAGAATGTCATATTCTCAGATGAGAGCCATTTCTTTGTCCAAGGAAACCGAGTACCCTATGTTCGAAAATCAGTGGTTGGGAAGACTTCTCCCGGCAACCTTCAACGAACTCCTAAACATTGAGGTAAAAAGATGTTCTAAGATTGTTTTACTCATGACGGTCCAGGATCACCTGTGCCTGTTGATGGTATAATGAAAAGTCACCCATGCGTAAAAATATTGGAGAAAAAATTTCTGGATCTGTGGGACCAGAAATTTTTCTGGTCCCACAGATCCAGAAAGACAAAGAACTCATCTTCCAACAGGATCTCGCTCCATGCCACACTTCAAAAAAAGTGAAAGTGTTCCTCAAAAATCACATCTAACTACTTCAGTGGCCAGATAACTCTCCTGGCATTAATCTAACAGAAAATTTTCCAAGTCTCTTTTACACTAAGAAAAAGAGACTTGGAAAATTAAATTGGGATACAAAGGATAACTTAATACAATCCATTATAAAAGTATGGTTTCGACGCTGGTCAAGTCCATGTGAAAATGTGTTCGACGCTGTTAGAGTCCATGCCTAAGCGAATTAATGAACTTATCAGTAGGAACAGATAAGCACTTATAATTTATTAAGTGGAGTTTAATTTTTATATTTATTTTCTTGCAAAATTAAAACTTTTCTTTAAAATGTGAGTGTTCGGATTAATTTGTTCGCTACTGTATATATAATAGGTAACCATTCAAATAAGAAAGATTCAAATAAAAGACAGGACAAACAGATGAGATAATGCATTTCGCCATGATCACTTCGCTGGGAAAGCACTAAGGATGACATAAAAGAAAGCTAAAAGTAGAATAATATTTTTGGAAATATTCTTTGTCTCCTCCCAAACCAATTCAACTGAAAATTCACAGAAAATTTTATCTCGAAAGCTAAGATGTTGAACCGCTAAAACAAGTTAAAAAAAAAAAAAAAAAAATGAATGAAGCATAAGTTCGCAATGACCATTCGATCCTTAGCTCCAAACTTCCACAAACTCAGTAAATAACTTTGTGTAAAGTGATACAGAGAAAGAGAGAGAGAGAGAGAAAATGTAGGAAACATCAGATAAGACATATGAAAACTCCTGTACATGTCTACACGACCTTCCTTGTGTGCAGCATGCATGAAATACCACATCACTTTATTCATAACTATAGACAAGCCAAAATGTTTCTTTTATATTTCACTTTGAATACTGAATTTACCTTAAATGGGAACTGAATGATTTTTTTTTTTTTTTTTTTGACAATCTTACTCTCTCCCATTCCCATACATACAAAGTGATATCAGTCACTTTGAATGCGAAATGATATATTTTTAGGAACTATTTCCGTCCCTACAGACAGTGGAACTTGAATGTTGGAAACATTCCAGAAGGATCGATAAACAGATCTACTACAAACAGTAACTATGAAACCCTGCTGCGATGAAATATAGAAAAGCTTTAAGCATTTATAGTGGGATTCAGGTTGCGTATTACAGTTAGAAACCAGAGCCCCTCCTCCTTCCCCGCCGTGAGAGCATAACAGTTATGCGAGCAAATTTAAAAGGTAACAAAAACTCTTAAGAAAGTACTTTAAAATTCAGAAATATATTAACGTTAGTAACGAATGTGGTGAAAAGATGTCGTATTATTATTAATAGCAGTATTAGTATTATTAAATTATGAACATGAAATGTTACAAGAAAGTTTTTCAAACATGTATCACTTTTTCTTCTTCTTCTTCTTCTTCTTTTTTTTTTTTCGTATCAGGAAAATCCGATGAATTTTTTTTTATGATTTTCATTAAAATATACAGTTCTATAAACAAAAAAAAAAAAAAAGTTTAACTTCTAAAATGTTTTTAATTTTTTACAGAAATTTTTACATGTCGTTTTAACAAACTATTTAAAATCATATTCAGTATTATTATATTTGTGGAATCAGAAATGTATTATACTTGTAGACTTCACACAATTAAGTCTACAGTAGAATGGGGTTAAGAAGTTACACAGGATTACATTGAGTGGCTTTGAAAAAAAGACTGTATTTCAAGCAAGCTTGATTGATCGAGAGGATAGCAGCATCTCCGCTCTCCAACCAACAGGGTTCGAATCCTACTGTGATGAGAGATGTTTGGGAATGTCTTTAAGTGGTAGATGATTTTCATCATCCGGTGTGAAACCACTACCTACGCTAAAGGAGGCATGAAGTGGCTTGATATGAGTCCGGGTTTGGTCTCCAGAGCAGGGTTTACGGATTATCTATCTCTTAGCCGCTAGATCATCAATCTTTTATGGATGGGATGGACACAGAAAAAAAGTTCATGTTTCTTTTAATAATAAACAGTTTTCAAAAGATAGTAAAGAAAAGACATCGACACATCCGTGGTCTCCTAAAACTGTTTGGTCTCGGAAACTATGGGTACCTATTTTCCTGTTTTACGTGATGATGATATTTAAACAGCGATTATTTACGTGAATCTAACGGAATCCCATAGTTGAGGAGATTAAGATCGCAATCAACAACAACAATATAGTGATGCTAATATGGCCAAAAAAATGTATAACAAAATGAAGAATAAAGATTTCAGATAAGACAACAGAAGTTTGCAAATGAAAGTTTATAATGGTCATTTATTCTTAGAAGCTAAGAGAGCATTAAAATATTTAAAATCCTTACCTATAGTAATAGAACTCCGATATGAAACTAAACAAGCAAAGACAACATTAAATAATAGTCTCACGGCAACTGCGTTGAAAAACATTATGCTGAATAAGGAACAGAAAGAGGAACAGTGTTAGTCATAAAATTCCCGTATTACAACACAACAGTTAAACCTTATAATGTATTACTGGAATTTAGTTTAAGTAAGGTAAATAATATTGTCTTGAACAAAATAGTTTATCAGTAATAAATAACGTCCAGAAAGTTCGTGGGCTACTCTGAAATCCGTAATGATCGTCAATTACACCTCTCAAGGCTTTATTATGATCTTTTTTTCTTCCCGCTACAGCGCAACGTGAAAGTATACTCTTTCGTGCCATTTCGCCATAAACAAAATGTCTGTATTAAAAATAGCTGATAGTCGCGCAAATTCTCTTCAGTAACTCCTGCGATGATACTATCTGGTAATCGGAGCTTAGATCATCTTTTGTAATCCACATCTCAGGAAAATATTTGTAAAGACATGAGTGTACATAATAAAACCCAGTGGGAAGGAAATTGTCTGAGCTGGAAAATAATCTGTTGCCCTACAGTTTTCTAGTCATAACGTTACGAACTATTCTAATATTCCAAATAGATATTACTGTTTTTTTTTTTTTTCTTCTTCTCAGAACATGACAGTTCAACGATAGTATTGTGCAACTAATCACACCAAATATTGATCTCCGGACTACCTCTTTTAACTTCAGGGTTATATGATTGTTCCGCTCCCAAATTCTTACATCGTGATGTTAAACCTTTCCTGAAAAGGTGGAAGATTGATTCGTCAGAAAACATCACACATTGGAAAAAATTGTAGCTAATGTCTCTAGAAATTCAAATACATCCATGACAAGTTGCATACTTTTCAGTTTATCGGCTAGCTAGTGCGCATGCTGCACTTTAATCATACATTCATAATCTGTGTAACATTTTATGAACTGCAGAACGAGGAAGTTCTGTCTAGATGCAATTTGTAGAGGCGTAGGAACACTATGACATTGGGGCAGTTCCCAAGGGCACAATGTCAGAATGGCGCTAGCAGCGCTAATATTTCACCAATTATTGAAATTATCACACTAAAAACGGTTCGTGTCTACGAATATGCCAATGACACCAGAATCCTAGCAACGCGTTTGGCAATTCTAATCGATTTTCCTTGAACACAGTCCAGCAACTGAAGTGCGAGGTTTTCAAGATCGTTTCATATCCAATACCTACCAACCTCTATAAACTTTCTCTACCATTCATGTTTTGACGGTCTTGATTATTAGTCCCGTTGAAATGTTTCTTGATTTTGGAGTCAGACTTGTTTTTTTCTGTGAAGCAGGAGGACATACACTGCTTGGTTAGGTTAGGTAAGATCTGTGGAGAAAAACATTCATTATCACTGTTGTTACGTGATACCTCCAAGAAGTCCAAAGACTCATTGCGGGAGAGCATTCCACTCTACACAACTCAGTCAATACTATTAATCCTCCATCTATACATACACGCCCCAGTCCGCCAACAACACACAGCGCCATCTACCGCCGCATTTTTTTTTGTGTGTAAATTGCTTGTATACTTGGCCCGATTTGCTTATATGTGGGATGAAAAACAGGACTCTCCAGGAGAAAAAAAAAACCCTGCTACTCAGCCAATCTTACACCTTCCGTATGAGATCAGCTAACTCACCTTCAATTGATAAAGTTCATATTAAGATTCCTCTCATTACGACGATGGGTATATATTGAACTCAGGTGGTTTCCAATCGAAGGGCGCAATGTCACTTTCCAATTACGCTAAGGGGGGGGGGGGCACAACTTTAATAAATGTAGTTCATAATATACTAATCGTATCTGTTCTTACTATTATGTTTTTTTAAAATCGATTTTAATCAATGTGATCCAGAGATTATGGAAACCATGTATTGGCGACTTTTCAATAGGCGTAATGATCACGGACTTAAGGCTTGCTCAAAAAAAAAACGCAATAATAATAATAATAACAACAAGAAAGAAGAAGAATTTTTAAATGTTGACATAAGAATTTTTTTTTTTTTTTTTTCGTTACGTTATCACCAGAATGGTAATCAGTTGCTGCAGTGACGTGTTGGTTTCATCTTCAGCTCATGTTCCTATTCTTCCCGATGGAACTTCATAGGCTTCAGATCGGACTCAATGTCTTTAGCATTTGCACTTCCGTTTCCAGGAGGAATTTACATAACTCAGCTAGTAACAGCGATGTCCTTCGGAAGAAAAAGCTAGCTTTGAATCTTGCCTAAAGACAGGGATTTTTATAAGGTCTTTTTCAAGGTATAGAAATCTCATAAGAAAGTGGCAAGGTTTTCCTCTCTAGAAATTATAGCCTTAGTTACATCGGAGTAATTTAATTCCGACTAATACCATTTTAAATTCATGGACTGAAAAAAAATGATGCTTATTACACCGGAATGACTTTAAAAAAAAACTTTCTTCTATCAAGACATTCTTGGCAATTCACACAAAAACTTTTAAGGGTTAGATTCGAGCATCATAGATTCTACGTGAATTCATTCTTACGCCTGTGCAGACACTGTGTACTCGTAATACAGTACAGCATACTGCAAAGTATTATGATTACATGGGCTTACGTAAAATTTTGCTTCACTAAGTACCTTCTACAATCTAAAAAAAAAAAAAAGTTCATAGTTAATGTGTTAGCAAACACTTTTGGAATCGTTCCCAACGTATTCATATGAATTTAGAAGTTAATGGGAAAACTATCGGACAACTTACAAAAATAAGAAAAACATAATTATTATCTAGCTACCACCACGTCTTTAAAAGTTTATCTTTTTAATGGATTTCCTATGGATGCAGAAAGGGAGAGAAAAAAGAAAATAATTAATCCTAATGTACAAAAAAATATTATATTCAGTTATGCAGTTCACAAAGGTTTGTGAATATTTTCAAAGCTTGGTGGTGTCTAGCATTTCTTATTGAAAGAACTCGCTTAGTTTTAACACAACGAGCCACAGCAATGAGATATTCAATGATATCTCATGGCTGTGCCATTATACTAAGAAAATTTTTACTGCTAATATGCAATTCTCTCTCTCTCTCTCTCTCTCTCTCTCCACTGCATTCATATTTCAGTATATTCATCGAGATACAACAATTTCGGGACACTGCTTAATAAACATGACGATATTTTTGTACACATATCGGTCACTAAATTAATGCATATGTACGTAAACGCCACTTACGCAACGTATATGCGAAATACTTGGTGACGTGCGTCACCACGTGTTCTAGGAGGCAACTATTTAAGAATACTGCTGGTCAGTAATCATCAATAGTCTTGATCACAATGGGAAAAACAAAGGCTTTTTTGGAGTTCGATAATGGGCTTATTGTGGGTGCCCTTCTGTCTGGAGTCGCAATTTTGAAAACAGCAGAGCTGACTGGTTTCTCAAAAGGAGAGATATCCCGTGTTTAATCAGTGGAAAAATAGCCCACTTGTTTGTCTAAAAGGAGTAACTGTGGCTAAGACAGTCTGCCAAGAAGGAGATCGCCGTCGGCTGAGAAGACTTGTACGGACAAACAGAACCTCCTCGGTGGAATATTTAACTGAACCATTTAATGAAGGCCTTTCCCGGCACATATCTCACCGAACTGTGCGCAGGGATTGAAGAGGATAGGTATTGGCAGTCGTGCCTATATGAAAGTCACTGATTTCTGCGAAGAACCGGAAAGTTCGTCTATAGTGGTGTTAGGAACACCGTGACTGGACACTGGAAGACTGGGGTGTGAGGGGAAAACGTTATATGGTCCGACGAGTCATGGCATACCTTATTCAGTACTGACCGTAGGCAGAGAGTTTGGCGGTATCCCCCATGAAACAATGAATCCAGCTTGCCTTGTAAACACAACTGAAGGTTCTGGAGATGATGATCTTGGTGTGGGGCATTCTGTTGGTGCGAAACGGGTCCCCTGAGCCGGCCTATTCTCTGGACATCAAAATATATATAATGCAAAATATCACAAAATATCATTCCAGGATAGATGATAAGTTCGTATTAGAAAGAGAAAGACTCTCAGGAGATACATTTTTGAAAGGTCTTATGGCCTAATGCTACTGGTGATCATTAACCCATAATAATTCGTAAACGAAATCTAGATTATGATATACAATTGTTATTTTATTCTTCTACGTGCTTTTTAATAAATATTTATTTTAAATTCTCTTGAATATCGATATACTGTCACCTTAACTCTTCCATTGCAATTTTCTTTTCGAAACATTATTTCTTTAAACGCAACCTGATATTCTACCGCTTAATTTTCAAAGCAAGGTGTCTTATATGTTTGTCTTCTACTTGCTAACTCTTTTTTTTAGCTTTAATGTCAATGAGATCATTCAACGATATTCAAAATGCCTTGTGATCAATAACTATAGTTCGTATTCCTTTATTCTTTCATCATAAATGATGTAGGTCGTGTCACCCTCCTTTGAATCTTCTCCAATAAATCAATTTTTCTTGGCCTGAATAGTTTTTTTTTCCCCTAACTCATCCACGTGGAATGAAACCTGAATGGAGAGGGGGAGAGGAGATCTAATAAGGACTCAACTAAATCTGTAACATTAAAAAGTTCTAGAACTTTTAAAAAATTAAAGGTCAAAATTCAGAAAAGATAAAACTTTTAGTTCATTATTTAAGATTTCGGTATGTTGTACTATTACTAATACAAAATTCCAGGAGGTCCAAACTTTATCATACCACTGTTTAAACTCATTCGCTATATGCACCTGCACTCCGGCCACTCTATTTCTCGCAATGCACTGCGTGCATCCACTGCTGTCCATGCATAAAAGTTACTTCTCCCTTGTACAACATCCAGATTACTGCAATCCTCATCTCTTCCTCTTGTTCTATCATTTGTTAAGATCTCCTTAATATCGATCTGATAAATACTTCTCGACAACTTATACGTCTCAATCATATCACTCATATCTGCCAACTTAGCAGATTCGACCTACCCTCATATTCGACACTGAACAGTCCTGATACCATATTAGTCTCCAAAATTTTCTTATAACCTAATCAAATTGACTAGATTTGTGTAGAGTAGTCCAGGTGGATTCTGATCATCGCTTTATAGGTGGATTACATCAGCCAGTTTCCAAGTGATGGGAAAATAGTGAAACCTCAAGATTGCATTTATGATTATGGTCAGGTGCAACAGCTTTTCGGGGCAGCAGCTTGATCACTTTATTTGTGATGCCATTGGACCAGGAGCTTTTTTGTTCTTTAAATTTTTTATCATATATTTCAGAAAATCCTTCCAGTCAAATCGTCGCATAACCATCATGAAAACTAGGTCAAAACTCACTCATTCCAACCGATACAAACTCTAATAATAATCCTGTCATTTCACTACCCTAACCACAATACTTATCAGAATTCAATTCGTAATCCAATTCTGATTATAAAAATGCTCTTTATTATTATTATTATTGTATTTATAATTTGTATTTATTTATTTGATAATGGTATATATGTACGATTAGTAGATCTCTGGCACGGGCTAGCGGGATTTTTTTCTCCCGGAAACTCGGCTTTTTCGTCCCCTAAACTCAAGAAAATCGATTGTCGAACCCACACTATTTTCAGACATTAAAAATATTGTGTTAAGGTTAGGGACCACGAGATGGTGGCACTAGCTTTCCACCTTCTTCACCGCTTACCGATGAATCAGTGATTGCCCTGGGCCAGCTATCTCTGATTGGCTACCAGTGGAGATTGAGCTGCCCACTCAGTCTCCAAAAGTTAGATAGGGTAAACGGCCCCGCCTACTCCC
Source organism: Typopeltis vanoorti (assembly GCF_054136105.1). Classification (NCBI taxonomy): domain Eukaryota; kingdom Metazoa; phylum Arthropoda; class Arachnida; order Uropygi; family Thelyphonidae; genus Typopeltis; species Typopeltis vanoorti. The sequence goes on from NC_143569.1 coordinate 67,957,369, forward strand.
TATATGGGAACAACATAGGCGTTAGCTGATATATATATATATATATATATCATATATATATATATATATCATATATATCATATATCATATATATCATATATCATATATATATGATATATGTATATATATATATATCATCGCATAACCATCATGAAAACTAGGTCAAAACTCACTCATATATATATATATACAGTATATGTGCGATGTGTGATATATAATAACTAATAAACAACACTCAGTGAGTAAAAATAAAAACAGATCCGTTAAATATGCAGAAACAGAAACAAATATATTATATTTAAATATATTAATTTCATAATACACTGCTTTTATAAATACAATTTAGCATTATACTCAAAATTAACTTACACAAGACGTGGATGCAAGAAACCAAATCAATACGTTGTTTCTTAGAATGACTGCTAAAATGAGTGGCGCACAAATTCTTTATGATTATAAAAATGCTATTTATTATTATTTTATTTTTGTTTATATATCAGGGCTCGACAAAAACGCTCACCACTCGCTTGTGGCGAGTAGATTTCGCCATCTGTCGAGTAGCTGCAGATTGGACAAAATGGAATATTTTTTATTTAATGAAAAATGACTTTCTGAACAAAATCTTTTTAACTTTAAGAAAACGCAGATGTAGCACCATTAGTCACTTCATGGGACACATTGATTCATTGGGATGTAGGGGCATATTATTAAAAATAAAAAAAATGAAAAGAAGAATTGAGCGAGTGCGATTTTGTCGAGCAATGTGTGATATTATAAAGAATAATAAACAACACACAGTCAGTAAAAACAAAAAAAGAGATAAGGTTCTGTTTTTACCGAGTGAGGACTGCTAGGTCCCAGTAGTGTCAGATTTATGGGGATACACTGTTTAAAATCATACCGTACTATCATTTACAAATTGCTAAAATAGCAAGATCTGCATTTTTATTCCTTTTCGGAATATAATTTTACGATCAAGTAAAATTCAATTTAATAATCTTAAAAGAGACTAAAGAAGTTACTTTTTTTGTCGAAATGCAAATTCTAAATAAGCGTGCTAACAGTGTTCATTGAACTTACTTCTTATCGCCAGTTCAGACTTACGAAAAAAGAAAGGAAAGGGTATCACCTTGAGAAGACAAAATGCTTTTTTCTTTTCTTTAATCAAATTTATGATGGTCGAAAATTAACAGCCGCAACACTGACGTGGTACACAAATGAACATTCTGGTCGTGACTTGAATTAAAATGTTAAGTAACTATACAAATAAAATAAGCAGCACGATTCTGAGGCATGAGGTCACGCGTAGAAAAGCAGTTTACCTTGAGATAGGTGCTATAAAAGAAACGTGCAGGTTAATACCTTAGATATTTAGGAATTTTTGATGTGCTCAGATAGTTGGATGAAGTCAAGGGCAGAATGCAATATGAACCAAGGGAACGAAGAAATAAAAAAAAGAGAAAGAGTGAAGAGATAGGCGCACTATCTGTTTCTAATAAAGGTCCGAGTAAAACGAGATGCACTCTTAGCAGTTTCCTTAGTATTACTGAGAGAAAATCCTCCAAAGGTGTTGAGATGGCAAAATGATGAAAAGAGGATCACTTGACGCTCTTTTTTTTAGCTGCTGACGCAGGAATAGGGAGCAAGATAGCTTATAAGAGAGTATTTGATAGGTGATGCTACAAAAGCGCGCGCAGAAAATAAAGTGGAAATAGTATGTGCATGAGTATGAAGAATCGATAAAGTTAGAAAGAAAATTGCTTGAAAGATTAAAAATTGTAATAATAAATCGATGACTCCAGCAGATCAAAATCTGCGAAAGAATATAAACGACCATCCTTCACGTTCTTGAAAAGCTTCTATTGTTCCCCAAGAGTAAATCATATCAACTCGTTTCTCAATCTGAAATGTTTCACTGCTGAAATATCGAACGCTTTGATATTCTCTGCAAGTCACTACTGTCGGATTATTTTATTATTCTATTTCTAAAAAAAGCCTTTATATTTTATTAGCCTCCATCTTAATAAAAAATTGTCCTTGTAATTATCAGAACGTGACTGCTTGAGATGACGTCAAATTTTGCAAGTTCAGCCCCACTTACTGTGTTTTGTGTACTGGAAAAAATCACGTGACTTCTGCTATTGCTTTTTTTTGTTATAGGAAAACTTGTGTGAAATATTTTATAGCCATATTATTTAAGCTATAACATGGTTATCTCTGTATCACGAAGTCTGAAAATACACTGCCAGTGTATATAATTACGTGAGAAGCCTCCAGGCAAAGAGGATAAGTGATCTAACGGCACACTTTTCACTATTCAAAAAGGTGAACAACCAATCTATGAATCTCTTAAAATTCCAGTTTTGTCATTCCTGATTTGAAGTTACTAATCAGAACTTCAACCAGTGGCATCCTCTCTATCAAGTAGACATTATTCGACTGGAGTTATAATCGGAAAATGGTTAAGCATACAAACTAATGAGCAATCTAATGAGATCTTTACTCCCACCATTAATTCTAAATGAATCAACTTTTAACCTATTCTTGTGGCGATTAGTATCAGTTCATCAACTTTTATAGATCATATGTCATCTACTTTTTCTTCAACCAAAAATTTAAAAAAAAGAACTTGATGCTCTATGTTTATTATTTCACAATATCCTATGTATTTTGTTTCTTAGCGTCTGCTTTCATCATTATCCATTTTTGCCAACTCTGTATCTTACATCATTCGTATGAATCAGACTCTATATTTGGAGTTCTTCCAAAAGAATCGGTCAACGACCTTGCGCAAATGTACCATGAAGTTAATTTTATATTGTTGCTTTCAAAAAATAAAAATAAAAATTCAGTTACCTGCTTGCATCTAACTAAAGTACCAATGATTAACGCTTTCCAAATTAAAGGATTCCCAACACCTCAACAATTCAATGTATAACTAGTAGAACAGTTTTTAGTTATTTTCTGTTGTCTTTTCTTGCTTCTTGACTACTCATTTCGCTATTTTCTACTGTCGTTTCAAGTAAGAAAGTTTGGAATTATTCCAGAAGCAGTTGGTCAACGACCTCTTTCCAAGGATGAAATAAGAAAAGTAATGTTAAATCCGACAGTTTAAGGTTACCATATGCAGAAGATTTGGAACTCTCTCAAAATCCTTGAAGAGCCGTTGAAGAAAGTCGTAGTCGATTGGACTAAATCTTCTTTTTATACTTGATAATTAATAATAAAAAGTTTTTCAAAGTTTTATGGGTCATTAAAGTACTTTTTAATATTTATACCGAAAGCTATTCTTAATTTCACGTTAGTGAAGTCGAAAACAGATTATTAGACGGAAAAGAACGGATGGAAAAATAACTCTAATGGAATAGCAATAAATTCTTATGTACGGATTATATTTATATTATATTCGGATTGTTCAATCCCAAGTTTGTGTGTGTGTGTGTGTGTGTGTGTGTGTGTGTGTGTGTGTGTGTGTGTGTGTGTGTGTGTGTGTGTGTGTGTGTGTGTGTGTGTGTGTGTGTGTGTGTGTGTGTGTGTGTGTGTGTGTGTGTGTGTGTGTGTGTGTGTGTGTGTGTGTGTGTGTGTGTGTGTGTGTGTGTGTGTTTCTTTCCTCCTAATAGCAACCATATCACTATCATTCTTCAATTTCTTAACCATAATGCAGAATAAGGTTGTTATTCCTATGCCTATAAGTATTATTTGCCTGTAAATTGCGTGTGTTACAGGAAGAAAATCCAGTTTCCGGGAGGAAAACACTGCCACCGGCTAACTCATCTTCAGTTGAAAAAATACACATACCGGCCACTGAATTAGAAACCTTTATGCATATATATGTAAACTTCACTTACGCAGCGTATATGCACAATACTTGGTCACGTACTTCACTACGTGTTCTAGAAGACAACTATTTAAGAATGTTGCTGGTCAGTAATCATCAGCAGTGCTGATCACAATGGAAAAAAACAAGTGATCATTCGGAGTTCAATAAAGGGCTTATTGTGCGTGTCCGTCTATCTGGCTAGAGCCACCATTTTGAAAACAGCAGAACTGACTGGCTTCTCAAAAGGTGAGCTATCCAGGGTATTTAATCAATGGAAAAATAATCCACATTGCTTGTCTAAGAGGAGGAAGTGTGGTCCTAAGACAGTCTATCAGGAACGAGATCGCTGTCGTCTGAGGAGGCTTGTTAAAGAAAGCTGTTCCCGATCCATATCTCACTGAACTATGCGCAGGGAAATGAGGATGATCGGTATTGGTAGTCGCATGCCTATACGGAAGCCATTGATTTCTTCAAAGAATCGGAAAGATCGTCCACAGTGGTGTCAGGAACACCGCGACTGGTCACTGTAAAACTAGAAAAAAGTCATGTGATTCGACGAGTCACGGTACACCTTGTTCTGTAGCGATGTTAAGCAGAGAGTTTGGCCAGAGACCCATGAACCAATGAACTCACTTTGCTTTGTAAATACGATTCAAGGTTCTGCTGGGGATTGTTATGCTATGAAGCATACCATTTCTGTTGGTACGGTGCTAGTCCCTTGATATTTTTGGAAGGTCGGGTGTACTCCAAGGAATATCTGAACATAGTTGCCGATGAGTCTTTGACTCCATGAGGTCTTGGGTAATAATAATAATAATAATCAAGTCCATCCTACAATGTTGACTTTTTATCCAGCAGGTGGCGGTTGTTTCATGGACTACAATGCTACTGTCCATCGCGTAAGAATGTTCAGCAGTGTTTCATCGAGCATGACAGCGACTTCCACCATCTTTCCTGGTCACCACAAAGCCAGGATCTGAACTCCATTGAGAATGTATAGGACATGTTAGAAAAACAGGTCAGGGACAAAGTCCTATTCCTTCAAATCTGAGTCAATTAAAGTACTGTCTGATGAACGCCTGGTATGTTGTAGAAATAGATGCAATGTTGTGCGTGTACAAGCAGTGTGAATGAATTCAAGAATAAATATGATAGCTGGTGTGTGTAGTATGTGGCCTCTCTCGATGAGTCCCTGATTCTCTGGAGGTCTCTCTTAATAATAATAATAATAATAATAATAATAATAAATGTTTCATTGCATACGATGTATATATTACATTAGTATTTACTAATGTAATTTTTTTTTTTTTTTTTTACACGTATATAACATGACATTTGAGTAGTGCATGTTACATTACAACGATTGAATTTGATTCTGTTAGTAAAACTAGATAATTTTGAGTAATACTTTTGGATTAGTCTCTGTTCTAACACCAACCACTCATCTCCTGATGTGATGATTACATATTGTATTAGACGCATCCGGATGAAGTGTAGGAACTGACAGTCAAAAAGCAGGTGATCGACAGTTTGTTGAATGTGTGGACAACAAATTCCAGAATGTTTAATCTATATAGGTAGCGCCTTATTTTTCTATGGCTCATTAATAGGATGGCTAAACCTGAAGAGATGGTGTCTACTTTAAACTGGGGTCATTTTGATAGTAGGCATGAATTTTTTTTGTGAGCGATCCGTTTTTAGATGTTTTTCGTTCTTCTTCCCACAAATTTAGTCTTATTTCTTCCGAAAGTGGTTTTTTTTAGCTGATTTTGAATACTTTTTCGTAGCTTATTTCTAGCAGTTAGTTTATAGCCGCTTCCTTAGTCAACTGATACGCTCTCTCGTTTCCTACTACTTCAATATGCACCTTCACCCAACAGCAGAGCTTAATTTCCCAGTAGAGTGAGATTCCTTATCAGATTTATTGTTTACTATTTTAACACCAGGTGGTTGTGACAAGTGATCAAAACAATCGGTAACGATTTATGATCACTTGCACGAAATGTGAAACACTTTAGGCTTGATGTTGAATGGAACTTCGGTTGGAGAAGTTAGCCTAGTTTTCAGTTTATTTAAAAATAAATAAATAAATCCTACATTTATTATAACATTATTCTGAGTTTTAAAATTTTATTACGATTTTTAAATTTATTATTAAATACGAAATGAATTTCTTATGAAACCATTATTAGTAAAAATAAATAAATAAATAAAAACTGTGACTTTATTGTCAGTAGCCGCCCTGTTAGAGCTACTTTATTTTATTTATTTACTATATATTTTTTTTTTTTTCAAAACAATGAACGGTTGTTTACCTTTGGTCATTTTTGTTCCTCAAAAGGAAGCGAACTCTCGACTCTATTTCCTTGTTCATTAGGACAGTGCAACTATGCTAACAGACTAATCAAAGTGTGTTATATTAAGTGTCACATATCAATACAGTAGAGATCTTTCAAACTATACATAGGACTGTTGAGAGACCACTGGTAGAGGCCAATAGTAAACACTTTGTTTATTGCTTCGTGCGTTTTTTCCCTCCTTGGTCATTAGCATTTCAGAAATAGGCTAATAGAAACCCTGATTGCATAATATATATGTTATTTGAATTGCATTGCCATCGTGACATTACGGAAATCCTGTGCTGACATCGTTACTATATTTTTATATTCAACATAAATGTGAAATACGGTTCAACAGAATTTCAATACATTAATCTGAAATGTAATAAAAGCAAAGCAATGAGAAATATTAAAATAATAATTCTAATTATCGCGAACTTTAACCAAATTAAAATTAACTTCATCATCTTTTCATTAGGTCCGTTTTCAATTCGACAATTAAGTGACTGACTGATGCACCTCTGAAATTTAAGGAATGTCTACTGTTTGATTTAGATTTTGCATTTGGCTAGATTCACAAATACTCGTTCTTTATTTGCATTTCATTATTAATAAAACCTGAAAGTTTTATTAATAATGAATCTTTATGGTTATGTTTTATGGGAAAGGTTATGTTATCTTCAATTTATAATATAAGAGGTTTGTAAGACAAATATTAAACAAATTTTTCGTTTAAATCACAACTATATTTACTGAGTAGCTTCAAATGATTATTCCACAATATTACTACCCTCTCATCATGCATCCAACATATTATTTTTAAGTATTTCGATAACACAGGCCTGTAAAATTCGAGTCATGAAAATTTTCTGGAAACTATTAACTGTTTCTGATTTATTTTTGACCGCTGATTTCAAATATCTCTTCCATTTTTCTCTATCACGTAAGAATTTTTCACAAAATGGATCTTTAAATAGCTTTAAAAATAGCTTTACAACGAATTATATTAAGTAAAATAACAGTATTTAAAATTTTCCTTAACATTTTTGGAATGAAAGCATTGGGAAAAAAAATTAATTAAAGATTAATCTTTAATACATACTTTATATTTCGTCGTGGTGTCTTTTTTTCTTTTTCCTTCAAAGCTTCTTTTTGAACTTTTTCTGTGCAATTCTTTTCCCGGATCGTCCTTGTCCAACATCCAGCAATAGTCCGCCATCGTGTTGACATTCCACCTGCCGTGATACCTTCTTTCCATCTTCTTGATGTCTTAGTGGAATCGCTCTCCTTACTCTTCGCTGACAGTTCCCAGATTCTCAGGAAAGTAGTCTAAATGAGAGTTGAGAAAGTGCACTTTTAAGCCCATCAAATCCTTTGAATACTACAGAAATTCCAAATTTCTGTATCAATGCCTTCCACAATCATTTTATAGTTGTGGTCCTTACGATTTCCTAAAAATTTAGTCACCACCTCTTTCAAAGCTTTCCACACTTCTTTTTGAACAGTTGCCATTTTTTCTTCAAACAGCGCCCATATCTAAGTCACCAAGCTTCATTCCAAAATACGCATAGTACATTTTTTTCACGAAATCTGTAATGTTTCTTCGTTGTTTTTTTACCGCTAACTTCCCGCATATGTAGCAGAAAATATTAGGTGAATTTTTGCAACCTCTTGAAGCCATTACAAACACCATTTAAAACACATTTAAACGAATTTTAACGAATGACATTTACACTATTACACGACACTACGTAAAAACATTTAAAAAAAAACCGCAAACAAACACATTAATTAAAATCTTCACACTAACTTAGAAAATATGCCACCTTTCAGAAATATGATAACCTTAGTAGTCAACGACTAAAGTTCAACTAAAGAATCACACAAGAAAATGTGTCTATGACAACAGGAAAGTCCGTTATCTCGGCGAATCAGATTCAAAGTAGCCACTTTTATCTGCATTCCTTCCTCCACCTCATATTTTAAGAATGAGAAGTTTCGTGGGAATGTCTTTATTTATCATAAAAAAGCACTTCAAAAAAGCACTTATACAATTAATTAGCTGTAAATAAAGGAGAATGAAAATAAATACCAATGAGTTGAATTTAAATCCAAATATACTCATAAAATTAGAAATTGGGTAAAATTGGTGGGTGATGGAATTATTTTTACTATTTTTTCTGAACTCAGCACCTCAAAATCTATAATTATCAATTATTACTTCTCAGACAACTTTTCGGTCGCAGGCGTGTGTAATTAATAATAATAATAGCAATAATAATAATAATAATGATTCACTGTATTGCTCTCATAAGGTGTTGGGACAAGCTGGCAATCCAGAGTGGAGTATTGTTTTTTTTAGAATTTTAGAAATAAATCAGGGTTAAACTGAATATGATATTCAGCTGAGAAAAAAAAAATAGTGAAAGTTTTAAAATGAATCAAATTCGTGCAGTTTTCAGAGGTGAACTGTAGACTCAAATACACAAATATTCTGGAAGCTCATTAAAAAAAAAAAAAGCTTAGAAATCGAGGAAAGAGTATTGTAAAAGAATGAGAGATGAAAATGGTGGCAGGAAAACTGAAGATAAAGATATTCTAGATGTTTGGAGTAATTACTTTGAAAGATTGCGAAATGAAACAAGAAATGACAGAACAGTGGTAGAAAAATATTAAAAAACAATGCAATCAGGAATACATATCAATATGTGAGGTTGAAAAAGCCAGTAAAACTCTGAAATGTGGAAAGGCAGCTGCAGTAAATGAAAATCTACTCGAATTGCTCAAATATGAAAGCATAAAATATTTACAATGGTCAATGCATAATTCAGAAGACCTGGTCAGAAGGTCAAATTTTAGATGAATGGACTAGAGCTCTCTTAGTTCCCGTCTATAAAAAAGGGAAATAAAAGCGGATGCGAGAATTACAAAGGTATTTTCTTACTGAGTACTCCTGGTAAGAATTATGCAATGAGAAACGGCTAAGAAAAATTGTAGAAGGGAAGATTGGTGAAGAACAAACTGGATTTAGGTCAAATAGAGGCTGTCAGAATCAAACTTTCACTTCAAGGCAAATAGTTGAGAAATCGTGGGAATATAACAAAGACCTGTATTTAAGTTTTGTAGATCTGGAATGGCATATGACCAAGATCCCCGAGAAAAATTCTGGTACCAAAACGCTGCAGTTATATAGTATAAACGGGACATTATATCGAGAATTACACAATCTATATCTTAGTCAGGAGTCAGAACTGAAAACGGTACAGGAAGATGGTTTGATGTTAAATCAGGTGTGTAACAAGGGTGCACATTATCTCAACTGATATTTATTGTTTGTATGGATCACATTATGAAGGAAAGTGGTATTAAATCTGATATCAAAATTGGTGATGTTAATCTTAACTCTTTATTATGTAGATGATGTTATACTTCTGAATAAATCCAGTACGCGTTTGCATGATACCTTGACTAAATTGAATAATTGTTAATAAATTTAGTATGTAAATCAATAATAAAAAGACAAAGACAATGAAAATAGGCTGAAACATTGAAAACATTAACTGTATCCTGAATTGTGAACCTATATAACAAGTTAAACAATTTCAGCTATTTAGGCAGAATTTTTAGTGAAGAAGTTTAGAAAAACCACTATCAACCATCCCTGTCACAAGTGAGGAATTGGTCAAGACAGTATTCAAACCATTTTAACTTATTGTTCTGAGAGTTGATTTACAGTGGAGGGGAGGAGTTGAACAAAGACCGGAGACAACAAATATTAGAACTCGGTTCTCAGAAAAATTCGGAAAATGAACAGATGGCATCATTGATGGAATCATATATAAATGAAGATTTCGGAAGAAACTTGATATTGTTAGCATTTAAGAATATGCTATTCAAAAGAAGAGCTAATCTAAGGTGGTATGGTCACGTAAACGAAATAGAAGAGGGCAGTTTAGCAAAACAGGTATTTCATATTAGAATAGCAGGAAAAAAAAACTGAGAAAAACAGAAATCCAGGTGGATTGATGCAGTTAGAAGTGCCTTAGGAGACCATAATATAAGACGTGACAGTATTAGCTCCTGATAGATAACAGACTCGTGGAGGGAAATTGTTGATAGGAAGTTAGTAATAATGTAAGCTTTCCATGTTGTTCTATCACAGCTTCTGTACATCCCTCCAGGGTACATATCACGAATCTGATAGTAATGATGATGATAATCACTGGAGGAGACATTTGTTACTTTCAAAAGCCCCATTTTTAATTCATAGAACCAACTTAAGCTGATATGAATCTAAGAAGTCCGTATAAAGCTGACTGTGTAATAGTGTGAATGCTTCAGCTTGTGCATTCTCATATTCTCCTTGTGTTTTTCTTCTTATATTAGATCTTCAGCTGGGAGAGCTGCAGATCTAATAAAGATTGCTGAAACATGACTTGCATTAATATCAACGTCAACAGCATATTCATTTACATTTGTCTGGACAGGTTTTATCCCCTATCACACGTACTCCTCAGAAAGCCGAGTATTTGCACTAATACAAGATCAAAATCTATAAATGTTATCTGCAGTGATCTCTGTCGAAGGCTTTCTTGAATTCTTTATTAATTGAAACTTCTTTCCGCTATTAAATTAAAAAAATAAAATAACTTATTTCTTTAATTTTGCGATCTCTGGCGCAGTGGGGATTTTCCCCCCCTCTCAGAAACTCGACTTTGTATCCCCGCATATCAGAAAAATGAACAATTGAATTCCCAATATTTCAGACTACTGTATGAGTGCTGGAGTTTAATATGATGTGATGACGGTAGCTGTCTCCTGTACTCTCGTTCCGATGCTTCTAAAATTATCGCTAGCTTTTGATGATGCTTGACGTTAGAGTCGGGCAGCCTGCCGATTTTCCTAACGTTAGTTCTGACAGAAAGAACTCCAACTAACCCCCCCCCCCCCACACACACACTTTGGTGAATAAAAAGAAGTTAGACATTTTTATTTATTTTATTTTATAATAAAATACAACAAAAATAAAACTTTATCTATTTGAACCGAGTGATGAGAGTAGCACCGAATAGTTTTGCTAATTTGAAATTTACAGTTGTATTTATAAATAAACTGAAGAAGGTTTTACAAAATATTGAGAAATGAAATTTGAGATAATATTAAAAGAGAATCCAGTTCAGTTGATTGTGGAACTAAAGAAGAAAGTTTAAAGTTATGTTGCTGACATTGTGTTATTTAAAGATTGAGAGGGTGATAAAAACAGGAAGAGGAGACAGAAAGAAATTTTCTCTAAGATATTTATTCGCATCATGTTTTGTTAATTCTGAGTGGAAATGAGAAGACTTAGAACCTCAAAAAAGAAGTACTAGAAACATTTATTGTTCTAATATATTAAAAGTCCAACAAAAACATTACTAGGTCTTTTACATTTTCTGATAATTTAGAATATTATGAAGATATAAGAAGGCCTTAATGGGAAAAAAAAAAGCTCCTTATCCTTCGGCAGTCATTCTCATGAGGAATAGGATGACGGTTAATGGAAAAGTGGTGAAAGAAATATCTTGCATGCACGCTCAGTTGGAACTCACCAGATGAATAATTACCAGGTCACATCTCGTAGGCGTATGGGGATAAATTCGTTGAATAAAGAATGAGAGATGGTGCCGTATCTATATGTACAACCATCAGCTTGTAAATAAATTTGAAAGACTTTTTAAGGGAAAAAAAAAAAACGGAGATCAGCTGGTAATTCCATTATCTTGGTCGTGGAATCTAAATTGAAGATTACTCAAAAAAAAAAAAGTTTCTTGATAGTTCTAAAATACTCAAAAAAAAAAAAAAGTTTCCTGAATGTTTTAGAACTATCATTGGTAGAACAAGAAATCAACTATCGTTTTATATCACGAGATTCTAAACCAATAATCACAAACAACCAATGATCTAATGATAATTCTTTTTGTATTTCCCTACTATCATAATTATGATTTGCAAAATATTTAAGATTTATCCATCAGTAGAGATGAATCTGTAACTTAAATTTTAGAGGAGCAAATATATATTATAGAAGAAAAAGAGCATGATATCATGTCTTAATTCAATAATAATCACATTTATTTTATTTTCTGCAGAATATCGAATGCAATGTTTAATTTCAAATAAAAGCAATGCAAAATATTTTTATGTAATATAAATGCGAATAAATTAAAAAAAATATCGGATGAACTGTGACCTTTCCCAAATAGTAACTTTAAGTGATTAAGTCGTCCGAAAATATTAAAGTTAAAGGCCTTTCAAAAAAAAAAAAAAAAAGTTTTCCATAACACCAAATAGTAGCTCAGTGGTTTCCTATTCTCTGAATATTGCAGCCTACAAATATGATCCAGGTCAGAAATCATGATGATGTGAGCCTCTACTGAACAACCTATAACGACGAAAAAACCAGAGCACGAATCCTGTCCAGGAGGTGAAGAATCTTTATAATGACTTTCAAATGAAGATGAATTAGCCAGTGTCAATACGTAGATGGAAGGGTTATTCCTTCCAGAAACTCGTTTTTTTAAAAAAATCTTACAAAACAGATATTATTATTATTATTATTATTATTATTATACGCCCAGAGCCTGTGTAGCTCAGTGGATGTGGCGTTTGCACACCACCGCGCTAGGCCGCACGAAGGAAGTCTTGGTTTCGAGTCTAGTCGGCGACTAGAGGAAATTTTTCTAAGCCTTTTTTCGACCGGTTCCCGAGTTAGTCGATCTCTGGCACGGGCAAGCAGGTTTTTCCTCCCGGAAACTCGGGTTTTTCGTCCTGTAAACTCAAGAAAATCGACCGTAGAACCCACATTATTTCAGACATTAAATATATTGTGTTAGGGTTAGAGACCACGAGATGGCGGCACATTTGAGCCGTCTCTCTTCACTGCGTACCGCTTAATTAGTGATAGCCTTGGGCCATCTGTCTCTGATTGGGTACCAGTGGAGATTGAACTGCCCACTCAGTCTCCAAAAGTTAGATAGGGCTAAATGGCCTCGCCTACTCCCGTATATACGGGAATAAAAAAGGCGTTAGCTGATTTTTTTTTTTTTTTTATTATACGCCTAAAAACACTAATATACAAAGCACTATGCCAAAATATACTAAGATACGCTATAACAACGTATGCTTTCTGTGCACCCTACAAATTAAATAGATTAATGTCGCTACAGTACAAAATGACAAAACTGATCTTTTGGGAACAAGGAGACAATAACGACTTTATATACATTGCAATGTCAGAACACAAAATACTAACAGCAAAACATTTATGTCACTATGCAGCCTTGCTAAAACATTATTTCGATGCCAACTACAGGACAGTTAGAAATACATACCGTATAACAAGACCTCAGACTACTAATTATATCACATATAAATACAATAATCACTACGGAAAGGCCACGCGAAACTTCTACATCCCAGACATGATAAACAAATTACCTTTTGAATACAGAAACCTTCCAAACTACAATAGCCTGAAAAGAGCTCTAAGGACAGAAACACGCACCCAAAATACCATACAAACTTAATGAAACACAATATATTCGCTCAGGTTTCCAGTTCAGCGACGCATCAGTACATTCCAATTTATTGTGTGTGGGGGGGGGGTGCGTGCGTGCGTGTGCGTGTGAGTGCGCGCGCGCGAATTTCTCAATCATAGATTCCGTAGCATCCTAACACAGCAAAAAAAAAAAAAAAAAACCATAATAACCAACTGGTGTCATCCTCAGATAAGCTTACATTTAAGCTTCGAGGATGAAAGGAAAAAAAAATTAGTTCTCATCCAAGATGTATCATATGTAACCAAATGCATGTAATTACGTATCACAAGAAAACCAATGTATGTATTATATGTAAACCAATGTACATAATGTAAATATCACATGTAAACAAATGTAAGCAATGTATCATATGTAAACAAATGAATGTAATGTATATAATAATTGTAACAAATGTATGTAATGTATATAATAACTGTAACAAATGTATGCAATGTAAAAAAAAGAAAAAAAATTATTTTAAATGTAAATCATGAGTTTACACCGTATGTTTGTGAAAATAAGGACACATAATATTCAGATTGCATATGTGTAAATACTGTTGTACAATCGCACCTTTTCAAACTTGAAAAAAAAAAAAAAATAGTAAACCACAACATGTAATATTATACAACTTATGTAACTCTGAACAATATAATTGTAAATAATTATTATGATTGTTATATATAAAAAAAACTGTTATCATCATTACTATTTAAATCTCATTATATGTAGCACAAAGTGCTGAACCTTGTAAAATAATATACTGAATAGCTGATCATTGTACATATGTAAATATTTGAAAGAACAATAAAAAAAAAAAATTAGGAATCTTCCCTGTTCTGAGACTCATATTAAAGATCCGGATCAAAGGAATGATCCATGATCCATCAGTCCATATTGCTGAATTCTTATTCAGTTTGTGCAACAGCTCTAATACCTCGGCCTCACACACCTGCGTTTCTTCATCTAGTGAAGAGGTAAGTAACAGGGAGCTCAATGTGTTCACTAGGTTGATAGCTTTTAACGAAATGGGCACTCATTAACTGAATAACCTCTTCTCCATCAGTAACCCTCACTCCATCTGGATTTAGAAGAGTTATTCTTTCATATTCATTCTTTCTTTTACTTGCAGCATATCGATAGAATTCTTGTGGGTTGTCTTTCGCACGCAGAGCCAGTTTCTTTTCATACGCAGATTTCGTTTTCCGTACAACAGTTGTAACTATTCTAGCCTGCTGCTTATAACGTTCATAACGGACGTCATCCTTATGCAAACGGTATTCCTTCCACATCGCCCTTTTCTTACGAATCTCTTGCTTAATAAGATTACACATCCATTTGACTCCTACTCTATTTATTCTTCGAACTCTCGGGACACATTCTGATATCGCATCATTTAAATATTGTTTAAATGCTTTCCATACACTGTCGATATCCTTTCCATCCAGCAACCGATCCCATTCCACTGAACTCAGTATATTCCTCAGTTGGTCATAATTTCCTGCTTTGTAGTTCAACATGTAACCTCTTCTGAATGGAACATTCATAAACTTAGTCACTTCCCAAGTGAGTACCGCATGATCACTGTCACCAACTGGAGGCAGAATAGTTACGTCTTAACTGAAATGCCCTCTGACACTATAATAGAAATTATTAGGAAATCAACCAGGGAATTGGAAAAACGTTTGTTTAAACTTCTACAGGATAAGAAAAAGGATGAGAACAACAACAGGCAGGAAAATACTGAACTTGGTAATCAAAATATTGATTACCAAATTCAGTAGAATTAAAAGTCACTACTTTTAGTTTCCCGGAAGCGAAAATTAAAAATATGACAAACGTAATTGAAAACCAAAAACGAAATGTAAAAGAAATGGTAGTGCTGGTAGGTACAAATAATTTAAGTGGTGACAAACACAGTATGAGAGAAGATATGAAAGGTCTGTTGGAAGAAGCGAGAAAGAAATGTGAAAGAGTAAAAATTGTAGGATTACTACCTAGATATGATAGTACTGAGTTAAGAAGGAGGGCGATGATAGCAAATGATTTCACGCGCAGGCTATGTAGAAGATATGAATGTGAGTTTTTAGATGTGTGGGGTGTGTTTGATGGCAGAAAAGATTTGTATAAGAACGATGACCTGCACTTAAATTCATTTGGCATCAGAAGTCTGGAGAAATTAATCTGGAGTCAGGGAAACTAGATCATCAAGGGAGGAATGGGGAAAATGTGTGTGAAAGTTCAACTATGGTATACAAATGAGATAAAGATATGAATTCCTTTGAACATGGTTATGTATGTGGCAAAAGGACCTTTTAAGTATGTCTGGGGAAGGAAAAGAGAAAATTCTAGAACAAGACCAAATGCATTGCATATCTAATTATAAGAATAGGCTAGGTCGTAATTTATTATGTCTATACACAAATGCCAGGAGCATTAGAAACAAAGGGGTTGAGTTTGTTGCCATCAGTGAAACTTGGCTATCAGAATTAGATATGGTAAGTGGGATCGAGTGAAACGGACATACTATTTTTAGGAATGACAGAAGAGATAGGAGAGTGGAGGAGTGCTACTAATGATATCAGATGACTTAAGTCCGGTTAGGGTAGAAATACAAGAAAACAATGATGATAACAATTCCCCACGTAGCGATGAATTTGAGTCTATTTGGTGTGAAGTGGAGGTTAACAGAATGAAACATATGGTGGGATGTTGCTACAGACATGGCAGCTCAGTTGTAGGGAACGAAGAAATGCATCGCCAATTTAGCCTTATGGATACCAAGCGAATGATCATTATGGGTGACTTTAATTTTCCAAACATTGATTGGGTAGAAGAGAAATCTCATGATCAGATTTCTCTTCTACCCAATCTCTTCTATCAGATCTCATGATTGAACTGTTGCGAGATAACTTTCTCAAGCAGTATGTGAAAGAAGGAACTCGAGGTCAAAGGGTGTTGGATTTGCTCATAGCATCAGAAGGGATCTCTGTTAAGAATATGGCTATTTTACCACCAATTGGTGACAGTGATCATGCTGTTATTTCTTGGGAAGTATCTACTTGTATCGAAGCTCCGATTAAATCAGGCTACATGCTAAATTACAAAGCTAGAAATTATGATCAACTTAGAAGAATACTATCTTTGGTCCCATGGTATCCGTTACTGAATGTAAAAAATGTCAGCAATGCATGGGAATCTTTGAAAAAGTGCTTGAATGAGGCGGTACCTGAATGTATCCCTAGTATCGAAGAATAAATAGGTTGGGAGTGAAATGGATGTGCAGTCTTATTAAGCTAGGGATCCACAAGAAGAAATTGATGTGGAAAGAATATCTTGAAAATAAGAGTAAGAGGCGTTATGAAATATATAAAGCTCAGGCCAGAAAAATAACGAGTATTGTGAGAAACACTAAAACGGAGTATGAAAAAAAATTGGCCATGCAATCCAAAAGAATTTTATCGTTATGTCTCAAGCAAAAGAAAGAATGAATGTGGAAGAATAACTTTATTGAATGCAGATGGTACACGGGTGTCGGAAGCTAAGGAGATTGTTCAGTTAATGAGTGCTCACTTTGCTAAGATATATCAACCTGGTGTTCAATCTACACATTAATGACATCAAGCAGGGTCTATCATCAGATTTGCAATTGTTTGCTGATGATGCGAAGATAGGCAGGGCAATCAGGGATGCTACTGATATTCAGAAATTACAAAATGATTTGAATAGACTGGAAATCTGGGCTAACGAAAATGGCTGTCAGTTTAATGTTAGTAAATGTAAAGTTATACACTTTGGCGTGATTAGAGTTCCAGCGGCATATTATATTAGCGGGGTTATGCTACAAGAAACTGAAGAGGCAAGGGATCTTGGTGTATTGATGGATAAGAATTTAAAGTTCAAAGGTCACATAGCAAAAGTTGCAAATACAACTCGATGAGTCCTTGACTCCCTGGAGGTCTTAGATAATAATAATAATAATAATAATAATAATAATAATAATAATAATAATAATAATAATAATAATAATAATAATAATAATCAAATCTAGCACTCTTTGACCTCGAGTTCCTTCTGTCACATGCTGCGTGAGGAAGTTGTCTCGCAACAGCTGAATAAATGCATTTTCATTCTTCTCATGAGATTCTACTGCTACCCAATCAATATTTGTATAATTAAAGTCTCCCATTATGATTACTCTTTTCACTCTCACCTTTTCTATTTGGTGATGCATTTCTTCATCACCAGCAACAGATCCACCAGGTATGTTACAACACCCCGCTGTGTAATTTGTCTTATTAGATTCCACCTCACACCAGATGGCTTCAAACTCACTGCCATGTGAAATATTGTTAGTAGTATTGCTACATTCATAGGTCTCAACTCTAACTGGATTCAAGTCATCCAATATCATTGGCAGCACGCCCCCTCCTTTCCTATCCACTCTATCCTTCCTAAAAATACTGTACCCATGACACTCGACATCAGTTATGCCTGATTGTGATAGCCAGGTCTCACTAATTCCTATAATCTGAGGTCGCAACATATTGACTAAGGCAACAAACTCTACCCCTTTGTTTCTGATACTCTTAGCATTCGTGTACAGACATAATAATCTACCTTCATGTTCTTTAGTATACCCTTGTTAGCAGTCTGCCTGACCCAATTGGACAACTTGCAGATCTCTATTCTTCTCTAGTGCTTTACACGTGTAGACATCTTTGCACACGTATGATTGGTCCGAACCGGACGAACACAAACCCCAAATCGTTTTAACCTCATCAACATTCCCATGACAAATCCCATTCCCATCATTAACACAGTTATATACCATTTTCGCTCTTACACTCACGTTCACAGCATTCCTCCCTTCATAATTTAGTGTCCCTGACTCTCTGTGTTAGGTCTCATACCAGTTAAGAGTTTTTCCAGACTCCTGATACCAAACGAATTCAGGTAGGCCATCCCTCTTATACAAATCCAATCTTCCCTCAAACTCACTCCACACATCCAAAACCTCGCATCCATTCCTTCTACATAGCCTACGCATTGAATCGTTTGCCATCATAGCCCTTCTTTTTGATTCATTTTTGTCAGAGCGAGGTAAAATACTAACGATTTTCACTTTCTCCCTCTTCACTCTCGCTTCTTCCAGCAACCCTTTCATGTCCTCTCTCATACTGAACTTATCACCAGTTAAATCGTTCGTACCTATTACAACTACCATTTCATTTACTTTTCTTTTCTGTTTTTGAATGACTTCAGTTATATTTTTAATTTTCGCTCCAGGAAAACTCTATGTTATAACTCTCTCATCTATAGCTTGTTTTATTATAGAGGCACCGTACCAAATAATTTCTTTCTTTTTACTAACAACGTCACTTACCTGATTTTCGTTATTTTTTGACTTACCTGTTTCCTTGCTTTGTCGTTTCTTATTTTCCTGTTCATTTTTCTTTTTCTCCCTGTGCTCATTTAAACGTCTCTCAACTTTTTGCAATTCCCGCGTTGTCTCTCTGATGATCTGCTTCAACTTCGCTATTTTGGCGGTTAATTCATTTTCGTTAACCTCCTCCATGTGCACAATAAACTCGTTGGCAGAGCTAACTCGGTAAAAGAACACACGTAACCAACAGACAATAGCGCTGACCTCAGAGCCTTATTTCCTTTAATCGTAACTGAATTAAACCAAACGAAAGTGGCATTAGGAGAAATTCATTCTATTCTAGTTGTTAATCTGCTAGCCTCCATTATAAATATTTCTGCCTGATTGTGGATTCATCTTCCAGAGGAACATGTCTAATAGATATGTTCCAGAGGAACATATCTATTAGACAGCTCCAGCTGAGGCTAAACAATCACAGGTGTTCAGAAATACGATATGGAATCACTTCCTATTATTCCTATTACTTCCTATTAATCACTTCCTTCCGAGGCAATTGGCCTCGTTAGCCAGTAGTATTGGACTTTCTAATACCAACTATTAACGATATTAAATAGCATGTTGATCTATACTTTGTAAGTATAAATGGTTTACACCGGGTCTGCGTTGTTGTTTTCTCTTTGATCTAAAAAATCACCCGATTCAAGCACGTATAAATTCATTTGTTTCAATAGTTGGATTTGACTGCGTATATTCAAATATTATGGGAAAAATCGAGCGCACACTATATTAAGGTCCTGCAGTGCTGCTATTTACTTTCGTTGATATACTAAAAGATTCATTTCCATCATCAACCAAATGACAGCGTTTGTTTAATGTATAATAATCTTTTTATCAAACAGTCCAGAAAATACTGACATTAAGGTAAACTTATAAATATTATCCATTCACTGGTTAATAAGATTGCGTTATGCATCATGTCTCTGCTGTCTGTAGAAGATATATTTTTTTTTTTATTTTAAATTTTTATTTTCCTGAGACTATTCTGCGGTGAGATTACAGTTTTTCCCAGATTTGAGTTGCGTATTTTTTTTTCGACTTACAGGTATTTTGCTTCTGGCTTAAACCTACTAAGTGTTGACTTCATTTTCTCCTTTTCTACACTTCGTTATTAAAAAATAAAGAAGACTGTTCTTGGTGTTGACGTTATCTTTCATTAAACATTTCTACCTCACTGCCGTCGGCTTGGTTAGCTGGATGGATAGCGTCGTTGTTTCTTACCCTAGATGCTTCCTATATGGGAAGCATCCAAGGTAAGACTCTTTTTAAATATCCTCCCCCCCAAATAAATAAATAGGCTAAAAAAATTCACTTTTTTTTTCAAACTCACTACACCAGCACTCATGGTATAATTATCAATATAAATCATGTGCATCATTACCGACACTTGACTAAATTTCCAAATCTCTATCACAGCACTATAGCCCACCTTACCTCTCCAAACTACACCCTATATGATTCTTTCCACCACAAAGGTTGTACTTGTGCTTTTGTGTGATCCTGATATTCCTTACCAGAGGATGCCAAATCTTAAATCTCCCATTTTTGACGTTCTATGGCTTAAAATGTTCCTACCTCATTCATCTGCTGTCCTCACCGTTCCCCAAATTCTGAAAATTGTTCTGACCTCTTTAACTTCTTGTCCACAAAGCTTGAGTTCAAATAATCCAAATTCAATAATAGCGAAGTCATCTTCCTTGGTGACTTTAATGTCCACAGTTATACCGGCTCCCATTTTCGAATTATACTGACCTAGCTGGAAGAGAAGCAGAGATATTTACTGTAACGATTTAAAACAAATCATTCATCTCGTGGCCAGAATCCTCGACAATCCGCTGCACATACACCTATCACTTTGAAGTTTCATCTCTTATGGAACTTCCACTCCTCACCCCACAAACTCGTGTAGTTCTACGCTTACCTTTATAATGCTCTACATCAAACAAGATCTCACTACTCGGATTAACTCTTAATGTCTTTTCTGGAATAATCACATTTTTTCTGTAGTATCTTCAGCTTCCAGAAAACTTAGCATCCTTTTTCGCTGAAGATATTACTCCTCTTCTGTTTAGTTGCTTGCTCTGTACAAATCTCAAATCCATCCAACCTTGGAGTACTGCTCTCACATTTAAAGTGGTGCACCGGACATCTCCCTAAAAATTCTTGTTGCATTTAGAAGAGAAAGATTCAGTTGAATGATGGCGTCTCTCTCTCTCTCTCTCTGAGGCATGCTGAGAAAACTAACAAGACAGTTAGTTCCCCAGTATGCCTCTTCTATAAATATTTTAGTGGGCATTGCTCAGCAGAACTACCGTCCGTTGTGCCTCTCATTCCTGTTAAACGTACAGGAAAATGAGCAACAGCTTCGAGCGTCCGTTTACAGTTGAACTGTAAACTCACCAATCCTACTAGTCCCATTCATCTTTTGTTCCATTTGCCTCAATTCTACGGAAGCCTTCCCCATGAAGTATTCCCCAAAGACGACAACCTCCAGCTCTTTAAGAAAATCAACAGATTACTTTGCTCTTAACTTCAGCCTACACATGGATTTATTTACAATAGCTCTTGTGACCTGCTTGTGTAGGATGATAAATATTTTTACGCGGGTTATTGGTTCGAAATTCACTGTAGAATGTTTGTTCCATTCAGTTCATTGGAGATCAAAAATGGATTGAAAAAGTACTATGTTTGGTCTCTAGCACAGGAAGCGGAGGTTCACCTTTCCTGGGTGAGATTCGCAATAAATAAATTTAAAAAATTAAAGAAAAAAAATTAAAGAAAACATTTTGTTTTCTTTACTGTATACAGACTAATAGTCCATTCTCAGTCTGAATCCGAGCACCCGGACAAGGTTAAGTTCCTAATAAGCAGTAGTCTTAGAAAGTAAAAATTTCCAGTTTAGAAGTATAATGGGTTCTCTGCGCACTGTTAAGTTGTTTTCTTCTTCCGGATAACAGAAACCACCTGGTTGCTATGACTACCTTGCTTGGAAATGGAGAAGCATTTTAACTGCATTAGCTGGGTATTGTGCCAATGTAGTGGTGCGATGGTGGCGTGCTTGGCTCAGATTAAAGTTCGTTCACTGTTCAAGGACAGTTGAGAGTGGTGCACCTGTCACCTCCACGTGCCGTTACAAAGGGCTAAGTAACCTAATTAAATAAGGAAATCTTCCGTCCTGTCGGATTGCAGAACCGACAAAAGAAAGGTTTACACTTGTTTAGAGTTCACCCGTGAGAATCTTCTTCTTCTATTTTCTTCCTTGTAAGACTTCAGCGACTGGTCGAGTTTTATCCTGAAACCGATGTGAAACACTTCACCTGTGTCACTTATTGTGTAAAAAAAAAAACGTTATAAAACATTAGCACTATTATTATAAAGAAGAAAAGAAAGGGTGAAACGATAGATTAAGAATACTGTAATCTCTATGTTTTGTTAAGAAAAAAAAAAAGAATTAAAAAAACTTTTGAGAAATTGTTGTGGTTCCAATAGCTAATGAGAAAATCAACATACGTGTATTACAGAAAAACTGGAATCGCAATTGGTAAAGGTAATTACGAACTGTATTCTCTATTACAAACGTAATCCAGAATACAATTCGTATTGAGGAAAAAGCAGTATTGGCGAACTCAGATAATTAACTATTCGCATTTTGTAACTTGCAGATGAGACCTGGGATTTGTCCTGTGACCTGCTACTTGGGTTAGCTCCATTAACGAGGGTATTGGAGTGTGGAAGATGACCTGGAGTACATAAGAGTGGCATAGTTTATAGCAAATAATATTCTATGGACTTGTTTATTTTAACGACTATTATTGAACATCAAATCGTAATTTTAAGTAATATCCTATTTGTATTATGTTTTCTAATTCAAATTCGTATTTTCTAATTCAAATCTCGTAATCACAACTGAAATCAGGATCAGTTCCTTTCTTTTTTTTTTTTTTTTTATTATTTTGGAGTCACAATTCCGATTTTGTTTATATTCATCCCAGTTTCATTTCATAATCATATCTTTCGTAATCTGAAATCCTTACATATTTACGTTTTACAATTTTTCTAGTGTAAAATGTTGCATTTCATTTATGGAATTTCTTGGTTGAAGTTATACAGCAGGCGATTTTATTCTCCCATATAATATTTTTATTATTCTATTTGGTTTTTTAATCATGAACTAAAAAAAAAACCCTTATGTAACGTTTCCTTTTAATGATATTTTGTTTAATTAGCAACATGTTTATGAGGAGATTACCGTGGCTCATGCAGCCTATTTTACTTTACGCAAGTAGGTGAGATAATCATACAAGTCAATTCTTTTTGTATCGCAGTAAGCATCGCCGTTAGAGATTTCATACAATTATTGCTTTGTCCCATCGCTTCTGTTCATAATGTGTGTCGTAGTGGTAGTAGTAATGTCAGTGGTTGTTTCTTTCATGGTACAAGCCTTAGGTGTTGACTCTACGACGCATCGATGTAAAATGATCAGAAACGAGTCAGGAGGTAGGCCTGAAATTCACTCTTTTTTTGTTATTTTCCCTTATAAAATTCCCATGCTTATTTAAATATTAACATCCTTCCTTTCGTTTACTGATGGTTGAAAGTTAACAGTGTGAATTGTGCGTGCAAGCTTCCCCAAGAAATTTCCATCCTTGATAACTGCTACTATTTCGATTACCCCATCCCTTCGGCGTGGTACTACTACTACTGAATATTGGCTACACAGTAGCTACACAAAAGAAAACAGCTTTGATTGAAATCCGAAACGAAGAAAAATTACATCCATTAAAATGAATTCTTTAGGACGTTTGTTATTCACAGTCGTATGACCGTGAGAAACTTAACATTAGAAAAATAAAACTCCTCTGACTGTTGACGCACAGAACGTGTTTTCCTTGATTCTCTAAGTCGATTTTATTGCTGTGTCTTTTTTTCTGTCAGCATTCTCCACTTGGCTACGCACTCACTCTCACTCTAAGAAATTTACATGTGACTGACGTCAGCGGTTGCTATGTTACCATCACAGTAACAATCCGATATATTTCAGCCGAAGAGGGAAAGACTGAATTTTTCATACTTTCGACCAGACGTCTAGCAGTCTTGTTGTGATGATACATAGTTTATTTTGCACGCTGCCAGGAACCATTTCCATGCCATATGGTAACACTACCCGGTTATTGTTTGGTACATTTATTCGCCATGCGGGAGTAGGTATGGTGATCATTAATCACTATGTCATCGCGTGGGGATTTTTACGGCAACAAAAACAATTGCGAGATGCGAAAAAATGCTTATTTTCTAAGCCGTCTTTTACTCCATTAGGGACCGCGTCAGTTTTGTAATGGCTTGTGGAAGGGTTGTGAATCGCATTGTTTTCATATTATTTTAATGTAGTATTGTAGATAATTAATCGTACTGAGAATATCCAGAGGAATCATTATTTATTCTCTTCTTACTCGATTTTTTCCTTTTCCTTTTAAGCCAGTCGCAAATAAATAAATAAAATAGTAGAGGAAGGACCAAGAAGGCGAATCACGCATAATAATGTGTGTTCGCGACGTTAATAAAATCGATGTTGTCGGTATACCTTTTGGCAATGTAGTGTATCCTTGCTGGTTCACGTACCACGTTAATTGGCAGATTTTGCAGGTGTCTTTGGCACCTTTCCTTTTGTTGTTTAGTCTCTAGAGTGTATCAGACTATCAGTCGCCACTGGATACTTTCTGTAGGTCGTGTAATACTTTTACACTTTAAAAAGAGAGAGTGAGAGAGAGAGAGAGATTTCTAGTCCAAAAATGAAAGGATGGAATAGATTTTCAGAGATGAAGAAAAAAATCAAGGAAAGGGACTGAATACATGATTATTGCTCATCTTTGCGACATGTCACATAAACCAGTACGCATCGCAATCCCAGAGTTTGGTAAAGGCAATTAGAATATCTTAACCTAACTTCAAGATTCTCATTCCTTTCTGTGAAGCAAGTCTGAGAGAAGAAAAAAAATAATAAATAAAAATCGGGATATCAAAAGAAGCAAAGAAAAGTTCCTCGAATCCAACAGAAGAAAGACTGATTGGCTAGGCTACTGCCCTATGGGCGTAAAAATTCTTGTAAAAGATTTTTTCGTAAGCCTCCAGGGAAAGAAAATGGAACCTGCTAGTTCTTATTCGAAAGCCAAGCTTTTTAAACCGACGCTCGGTGCCGATAGGGAGGCACAAACAGCTGACGAAAGGAACCTGAAAGGCAGACGAAAGAGAGAAATAATATGCAGATAGTAAAAGCAACAAAATAAAATGCTTCAGGGAACCTTGTTAGAATTGGAACAAGACAATATTGGAGGAAAGAAAGAGAAAGTTGAAGTACAGCAGACGATGTACTTCAACTATGAAGTACGTCGTCTGCTGTCCTAGCAAGGATTACTTTCTCTTTTAGTCTACATAAACAAAATTAAACCAACTTACTTAAACTTATGCTAAAATTTTATTTTTCGAAGTAAATCATCTTCAGCTATATATCAAGTTTATCGAAATAGTTGCCATTACTAGGAAATCGTATTCTGGAACCCAATTTAAAATTACAGAAACTACATCTCTAAAATAAACATCTTGTCATAAATGCATATATGTTCTACTAAATCATAAAACTGTCTCAGGTTATTACCAAATCATAATCTCAGCGGGCAAAGGAAACGAATGGAAGATCGAATCAAACCAGCAACGTTTTCAACTGAAGGTGAAATAGCTAGTCTCGGAGGTAGCAGAGTTTTTATACCCCGCAGAACAGATACACTGACCCGGAGAACACACACGTAGACACATTACACATTAACCTCCTCGTAGCCTTAGTAGTTTTGGCTGTAATAATAAACAACAGCCGTTATGTACAGTTACGAATTTCAACCTAGCAGTAACAGGAATCTAAGATGATTAGGAAGAAGGGAAAAAAATAAATAAATGCAACTGCTAATTACACATATCATAGATATAAATTTCCCCATTGCTAGATCTTCATAAAGGTTGTATCTTTGCTTTAAAGTAAGTTTTCTAAAAATGTTTAAAAAAGATATTTATTATTTATTTTCGGCGTGTATGTGTCGTAAAAAAAAGACTGGGAAGCATTCTTAACATTTATGCCTTTTTGCGTCACCATGTAAACGGAAAAGAAAACTTTGTACAGCACACACTTAAATTGCAAACCTTAATTTTTTTTTTTTCTTTTTTTCCCAAGATAAGTATTCTATGTTCCATTTTTAACTTCTCACGGCAGTGCTTTATGTGCGTGCCATTTAGATTGAGTGCAACTGTTCTACTGGATGAACTCATATCAAAAATACACAGTGGTAGTTCGCATCCAATGAAGCAGTTTGAAGTGAAACGTTGTTTTTGCACTTTAGTCTAACATTTTTATCTTTAAGATTTCCTATTACATATTTAAACGCTTTAAAAAAAAAAAAAAAGACTTACAATACGTATGAAAAAATGAAAAAAAAAAAAAAAAAGAGATTCACTTTAGACCGCGCAGATTTGGAGGAAATTTAAAACTGACAAACTAAGCAAGGAATAAATTTTAGATGAATTAGAGTTGGTGGGCCTAACTGATATTGATATACTGTACATTCAATACACAAAATATCCTTAATCTTCGTCTATTTACTCTTCGGACAAAGAAAACTCTCTCTGGATTAGAAAAAGATGTTAGAAGTTTTTTCACTTGGATATACTATAAATTAAAGATACCAAGAAGTTATATACTTGGTTTAATCCTTTACCCAAGTATAAGCGAACAAAAGTTTGCTTATACTTGGATAAAGTATTTTCAGGATTGAGGCAACTCGTATGAAGAAACTAAGACTTCACGTCACTTGCCTTAGTATCCCATAATGCAAAGCACATCTCCTTGGGGGCATGTATAATGTTGTGCATTATGGAAGGATCACCAGACAGATTTCGACCTTTATTGAGGTCTCTACAGTGGGAGCCAGACCAAGAGGTGATACTAAAATTGAAGTAAGCAGAAGTCATATTTTCATATACGAATTCCCAAAACGTGTCGCAGCTTATTATTAAATTATTCTGGATTAGAGAAAGATGTTAAAAGTTTTTTTCACTTGGTTATACTTGGATAAAGGATTAAACCAAGTATATAATTTCTTGGTATCTTTAATTTATAGTATAACCAAGTGAAAAAACTTCTAACATCTTTCTCTAATCCAGAGCAATTTAATAATAATAACCCGTTTTGGCAACTCGTATATGAAAATATGACTTTTGCATTACTTCAACTTCAACCTTAGTATCACCTCTGGGTCTGGTTCGCACTGAGGAGACCTCAATAAAGTTCGAAACCGGTTGGTGACTTGATTCTGGGGAAGCAGAGTTTCTGCCCAGGGTAATGGATGGCAATGCTGTACCCAATGAAGTTCTAACTGAGGCTCGTCTATTACTGTTACCCCTGAGATGAGATGAGATGAGATGAGATGAGATGAGATGAGATATGAGCGGCTCTGCTCAGTGGTGGAGTGGGCCAGCCACTGGGTAGAGCCCAGGCTGAGAGTTCTTCCCGGTGACGGGCTAAGTCTATTGCTGAATAGAACAACCCTGAGTTAAAAGATCCTTTAGGTCACTCATTTTTGGGGATCACGAGTTTTTGGAGAGGTAGGTAACCCTGCACATAATACAGGGAAACCGGTTGGTGGTTTGATTCCGGGGAGCAGAGTCTTTGCTCTCTTAAGGTTTTTGCCTTAGGGAGCTTTTGAGCATCCAGGATTTGGAACCGTTGGGGTGGCCTGTATTAGAGCTTCCTTGGCTAATGCTTTTCCTGGAATATGAGCAGTTCTGCTTGATGATAGGTGAGCCTGTCACTGAGTAGAGTCACGCTGAGTTAAATGGTCGCTCATTGTTAGGTGATCTGAGTGATCGCACGGGTTTTTAGAGAGGTAACCCCGCACTTAAACAGGGAAACCGGTCTGGGTAGTGACCCTCCCCATAATGCATAACATTATACATGTCCTCAAGGAGATGTACTTTGCATTATGGCAGCACGGCCCCCTTGGGGGCCGTTAGTTTTGCTGAGGGGTGCCGTGAAATAATGAAAACAAATTTAAAATGTTTTAAGACTAAGTGTACCATATCAAATGTGTATGTAAGATGATAAAAATGTAATATTTCATTTGACTTTTACGATATTCGCTGTGTATGTTTTGTATTGAATATAAATACAGTAAATATTATAATAATATATGTCTGTATTACGATTTTTTTTTTCGATGGGGGCCGTGAAATATTTTAATTTTCCAAGGGAGCTTTTACATCCATAAGTTTGGGAAGCACTGCATTATGGGATACTAAGGCAAGTGATGTGAAGTCTTAGCTTCCTTACACGAGGTGCCCTAGTCCTGATTATGTTTCAGGCGCAAACTTTGTTTGTTTACACTTGGATAAAGGATTAAACCAAATATATAATTTCTTGGTATCTTTAATTTAAAACTCTCTCTCTCTCTCTCTCTCTCTCTCTCTCTGTGCATCGATATTCTGGAAGTGTACTGATTTTTTTCAACCGATTGTTTTTATTTAATAGGTTCCATTACTCAGATTGTCTGTATGTTATGGCATGTAAGAGTCATGAGGCGATTAAAAAACTCAAGATTCCGACAAAAAGTCCCTGAGTCATATGAGCCTAATATTACCTAAATTCTAGTTAAAAATCCCTTATAAATATTCCTGTACAATGACCTTAATCGAATCCAAATGAATGTTTAAATTTTATAATTTTTTGTGAATTTTTAAATAAATATCTATATATTTTTTAAATATGATTCTACCATAAAAAGCGATAAAAACCTTTAATGAGCATGTTCAGAAGACTAGAATTATAAAAACACTGTTACGTCGTGGCCATATATGTTCTAAACCTCAAACAACAACAATATATTATACGACATTTTTGATTTCTATAAAGCCTAGCTCAATAAATAAATACTGTTTTTCAATCCTTCATTAGTGAAGGATCGAAAAATCCTTCACAAAAGGACTGAAAACATTCCTTTAATTATGTCGATGAAAATATCTCTAATTTAGTGTTCTTCAACTACTATCACTTACCTCCACAACAACTATAAGATGAAAATATAACGCTAAAAAGCGAAATTACTTTGAATACAATTAAATGAAAAATCTAAATTATAAGTAATCAAATTCGGATGATGTATCCTTAAGCAAAATACATAATATAAATTTTACAAAAGATAATAATGTAAATAACTATATAAAGCAGAAATCACAACTGATAACTGCGTGTATTAATAAACAAAATGAAAAATACTGTTTAAATTTTCTCCATATTAATGCTCATTCGTAATAAATAAATAAATAAAATCATTACTTTTAACATCACTGTCTATTTTAATGCAAAGCGTTCGATTATTTTTGATGTCAGATACAAAGAAGCCGACATTTTATTTCTTTGGGCAGAAAAATCAATGCGAACAGGATATTTGACTATACCGACAAACGGTTTTCCGAAATTAAGACAGAAGATAAATATAAAGAGAAAAAAAAAAGACAATTTCCCAACCTACTAAAGCTATCTTAGGTATTTTTCAAAGAAAAGAATAAAACATCCCGCGAAGTTTTAATTTGACACGAAAATATTAAAAAAAAAAAAAATTATTAAAACAGCAACTCGCATTTGTATTAATTGGGCTTGCCAATATTTTCGCTTGGCTTCTTGAAAGCTGTTTGTTTATAACTGAAGAGACGGTTGGTGACGTCATAAGCGTGTCACCGTTGATGCTTCACCTGCTCTGTACGTTGGCAGAATGAAAACAAAGATGTCAATAGGAACAGTGACAAACATTTGTTTTGAAATATAAAAATAAGAATTTGTAAATCCAGCAGTGCGTAAAATAAATTGCATGCGTCAAAAGAATTCACTGCATACTGCTATTAATCAAAGCTCAAAGGCTGATAAACAAAACTGTGGAAATACCAAAAGAAAGTAATGTACAATGCTCACTAATCTTTCTAGCCAAATCAATACTGTACTTGCAACTTATAAATATGAAAAAAATAAATAAAAAAAAATAAAACCGATTTTCCTTTTCTCCAGATGTCTGTCTACAACAATTTGTTAGAGATCACAGTTGTAGTTATTATTATTATTATTATTAAAATTCCTGCTGCAGTTAGAAAGATTGCTCCACTGCTCCACAAAATTCAGTAGTCATTTAGCTAATGAAGGGAAAACATTCAAGTTTACTAGTTGAAATTATTGTTTTAGTTAATTATCACCCTGATTATTAAAATCCTTGACTATAACCATTTTTAGGATATGGAGAACCCAACTTGAATGAGTGAATACCTACTCGGCCCTCCATCCAGCGTGGTATCAATGTTCCATTGCCTTTGGGTAGCAGGTGCACGGGACAGAACCAGTTAGTAACGAATCTGGGGCTTCCCGATCAGCCAGCGTCAAATCCTGCAGCCACGTATTTTACCAGTTAATGATTGAAGGGAGACCAGATACTGTGGCTGCAGGATGGGGGGGGGGGGGGACAACGGAGGCCACGTGTGGACAGGAGACCGAGTTCCCTCTGTGTGGGCGGTATGTTTGCAAGTCTGTCACCTCTCACTGCATGCCCATCTTTCTCTTTATCTCTTCCTAATCAAATATAATGGACCACAACCCAAAGAAACGCAATTTAACTGCGATCACAAAAATACTCCAACAAAAAATTGTTTAAAAAAACTCATAAAAAAACAAAAAAGAATCCAACCATAAAAAAACATCAAAAATCCATCAACATTAATTCTTATCAAAAAAAAAAAGTTCTACATCACTTCACCAACATCCCTGGCCTTAACAGGAATATAAACGATGTGCACCACCACTTACAGTCATCTAAATCAGAAGTACTATTCCGATCAGAACCCCAACTAGCAACCTCAAGAGCTACTGTCCACCTTAACTGCCCAAACTACACATCACACTGCTCATTCAGTGCCGCCCTTATGACTGAACGAGCAGTGTTTTGTAGTTTGGGCAGTTGAGGTGGACAGTAGCTCTTGAGGTTGCTAGTTGGGGTTCTGATCGGAATAGTACTTCTGATTTAGATGACTGTAAGTGGTGGTGCACATCGTTTTTTTTTTTTTTTATGAATGCACATATGCATTCATCAGAAGCGACATACCATTCCAGAGACTGCAAACTCTTGAATCCCCAATGTTTGATCTATTTTGACTCAAAATTTCTCTAGCAAACCAACTTGCCCTTTTCATATGCTTCCTCTCTCTCTCCAAACTCCGTCAACCAGTCTGATCTCTTCAACTCTCTCTCTAAAATTCGATTTTCTGCATTCGAATTATCCAATAGTGAGATTATTCTTCTTGCGGACTTCAAAGTCCACAATTCACATTGGCTCCCCTTCTCTAGTTTCACCGATCAAATAGGCAGGGATGCTGAGTTGTTTGCAATCAGCAATGACCTATCTCAGATCATCAGTCTTCCTACCAGAATATCTGACAACACCTACAAATTGCCAGCACACATAACCTCTTCCTAACAAGTTCCCCTTCCAGATGCGCCTAAAATAGACAAAAAGAAATTCGAAGTATCCTAAATAACTTGGACACAAACAAGGCATCTGGTCTTGATGGTATTCCACCTATTGTGTTAAAAAATATGTTGCCCCAGAACTATCAATCTATCCTATTCAACTGGCATCTACTCTACAACATGGAAACAGGTCCACATCCAACCCATCCCAAAGAAAGGTGATAAAATTTGACCAACGTCCAATTGCTCTCACTTCTCTAAAGCTATGGAGAAGGTCATGAACAATCCACTCTTGAACCACCTAGAGTCACACAACTAATCAGTGACCAGCAGTATGGATTCTGCCAATCGCGATCTATAGCTGATTTTCTTGCTTACACCGCCCACCTCTGGCCATGGAGAAATTTGGAGAAACTCACGTGGTTGTACTAGACATTTCAAAGGCATTCGACTGGGTTTAGCACAGGGGCCTACTTAACAAACTTCCATCCTATGGTCTGCCTTCCTATCTCTGCAAATGGATCATCAACGTTCTCACTGATCGCTCACTATGTGTCATGGTGGACGGTTTAGTCTTCTCAGATTTCCCCACCAATGCAGGAGTACCCCAGGGTTCTGTTCTTTCACCCACTCTCTTCCTCTTGTATATAAACGACCTGCTCTCTCAGACTTCCAATCCATAGCTTTGCTGAGTACAGTACACTCCATTCCTCCTTTTCTTTCGGCAAACTTTGTAGTGGTCAAGTATTAGAATCCTCAAGATCTGAAACGACCAGCGACCTGAACTCAGATCTACTAGCTATATCTCAGTGGGGCGAGGACAACCTTGTAAACTTCAATGTCACTGAAACTCAGTCCTGTCAGACCTCTCACAAGAAATAACTTGAATCCCACCCGCTTACCTTCAGTAATACTGAGAAATCCAAACACGATCAGATTTCTCTTCTTGGACTGATCCGCACCTCAGATCTTTCCTGGCACAACCACATTTCAACTATAGATTCTGAAACTGCTAAAAACTTGGTGTACTTTTTGCACAAGACACTTCCACACACCTTCACACTTGCTAACTCTATACAAAGCCCAAATCCAGTCATGAAATATTTCTCCCATATTTGGGATGTTGCACCAAAATCCTCTCTAAGATTGCTCGATTCTGTCCAGAAGAGGGCAATTTGTCTAATTTTACAGTCAATCTTGAAATTCACCGAACCAACTTCACTACCTCCTCTTTCATTCCATCTACTTCTGTCCTTTGAAACAGTCTCCCCACTCTGCCTTCCCTAAAGATTTCAAGCAAAATGTGAACAGATTCATCCTTTCTTCTATTCCTCTTGCCCACCACGTCACTAATATGCTATAGATCATGTGACCTTTCATGTGCGGGTCAGATAAAAAAAAAAGGTAATCTTCATTGACTGGTGGGCAATCCATCTTGTTTACTGAAGGCCTGGAGCGGATTGAAAAGAATCGTGGTTTCAACAGAAGAGTTTATTATCTTTTCTTCAGCCTGCAAGGTGTTATACGTTTAAAACCTTACGCAGTGGATTTCTATATGACTAAGACACGTCATAGTAGACTACATGAGTAACTAAACTTCGGACTCCTTGGATAGTTATCCGCTGTTCCATGCGGTTTTTAATTTTATATTTCGAGAACTGCTCAATCCCTACCTAAATATTTTGTATGCCATTTCACTATCAAAATTTAAATATCTAATATTTTAAGTGTCAAAGTTAAAATCACCCGATTTTAACTTCAGCAGAAATTAAGTTATTACGTGAGTAGAAAAAAATGACTGAACACACGAATAGATGCTTGCTTAAAGGAAATATCCCACATACAAACAATTTAATTGACAAATTAATTCTATTGATGACTTCACCATAACGGTCTACTATAATTACTTTTAATATGGTTGCTGTCACGAACAGTTTACTAATTGTTTTTTCGCCTATATATCGACAATTATATATATAAAAAAGCTTTAATGACTCTTACTTTTTTATAATATTCCAACCGAGTAAAAATGAATTTTGAAATTATATATATATATATTATTTATTTTTATTTTTTTTTTTTTTTAAGCATAAGAGAGAGAAGAGAGAGAGAGAGAGAGCAGTTTGTATTTATTTGTTGGCATGGATAGTTAATATACTCAGAGAGAGAGAGAGAGAGAGAGAGAGAGAGAGAGAGAGAGAGAGAGAGAGAGAGAGAAAACTGTTTATAGTATCAAGAAATAATATTCATTGTACAGATGAGACGAAAATCATTAGTATTGTTTAATACAAAGACTTTAACGGACATTTTATACTGTATAACTATCTCTTTGTATAATAATTCTTTAGTTCAACTGGCTTGTTTTGAGTAGCGGTGGATTATTGTTATAATAATTATCAATGTTCCATTTAATGATTTGTATACATGGCTACATAAAGTTTCAACAGCGCATGATCAAACTTCATTCTCTTTGTTTTTTGTATTTCAGGCACAAGTGTTCGATTACAACTACATTATAATGAATATACGTTAGCTTCTGACCAATAGCGACTCGACAGATCATAGCTATGTGAACAACAAAATTCGTCTGCTATTTAGTTGTAGCCAAAAGAAATACGAAACGAGTTTTTAGGTAGGTGTTGTTCATTATATATGCATACGTTTTTTAAGTATTTTTGCAGAAGACTTAATCCCAATCGGTAAATATAAATAGTTTTATAATTAGTATTAGCAAATCCGTTAATAACGGGAATTCTTTTTGGGTGACGCTCATGAAAAAAAAGTAAGGTAAAACGGTTTGTATTTCAGCACAGTTAACTCTAAAATTGTTGTGTATTTAATCTAAACTACTTAAAATGTGTCATAAAATCTCAGAATTCTTGAATATTAGGGAAATAATATATAGCTGGAATTATTTGATAATATACTTACAATAATCCCTCTTTCTCTTGAAGTTGAAGCATCATCGTGAAGGCACACTGTAAAAGTGGTAGTAATCTTTCGTACTGTTCAGTATTCCGATCACATTCTCAAAATCATTTTCCGTATGAAAAATAAAGTAAACCTTTTTACAACACAATGCAAGATGTTATGTAGCGCGTTGTTTCCGATTACGTTAGACACGTTCCGGCAGGTGGTTAGTAAATGAATAAATAACTACGGTTTTTGTAATTGCCACGTAACACGCAGAAGTTGCCTGTGATTGGCTTCTTGTACTAGTGAATCTAAGGCTCTATTTAGAGCCTTAAGTGAATCATTAGGTGAATGTTTTTCGTTTTCTCTTGATTTTTTTCACCTTTTTTTTCTTTTTTTTTTTAACTAGAAGCATTTCTTTTCATCTTTTCTTAACGTATTAAGTCCAATGGCATTTTACAGTGAAGTAAGTCATCTTTAACAAACCAATTTTTGTTACAGTTGGGAAAGGGGAGGAAGATTAACATTCATCAATATTTTATATGAAACCGACTAATTCACTTTCTGTTGAAAAGTTCTAATTAATGTTCCTCATGTCCTTCAGAGGATATTCGAACCCAGGTCTCGTCTATCACAAGACATATGCCATTCTCAGTATCGCCGACAGGGTGTAGCATAGAGACAGCCTGCCTCACGGCGCGGCTTAATAAGGGCGCTCGTTCAGCCATATTGCGGTAGGCGCCTTCGCTATGCTAACAATTCCTGTTAGCTTAGCAAGTGCGGAAAGAAGTTTTTTTCAAACTTCTTTCCGGTTAAACTGATTAGATTGGTTGGTTTAGCAACTATATCGATAGAGGCGGACATAGCTTATAATTTAAATTTAAAAGAGCTTAAAAACAGTTTTATTGTGCGATATCCCTGTAGAGCAAACATTGAATTAATATTATTATGTAATCGTTTTTCATTAATGTTTCTCTTGTAATAAAAAGAAAATAGCAGTTGGAGATTTTCTTATATTTTTGTCTTATAATCCATCAGGGGCGATATTTAATTGTTTGCCTCAGGGCGCGATCTAATCTGACGACGAACCTGGCCATTCTTCTGACTACGAAAGAACGACATATTCTTTCCAATCTAAAATAATACTAATAAATAAATAAATGGCGATTAAAAGTGAAGTAGCCCCTTTGTACTTCGACCTGCTAGCGGGCACTGTCCTCTTCATTTTTATTACATTCCCAGGCGCCCTCGTGACACAGTTTGAATAATGACACATGTTATTTGGTTAGATTCAGGTTTTGAATCTGACAAAAAAGTAAAGACATTTCTTGACTTTTTTTTTTTTTTTTTTTTTTTTTTACAACTGAAGCTGAGCTTTCGTGAAGACGGATCAGCTGTTTATTATTTTGTCCTCAAAGAACAAAGATTTGTCCTCTCGAAAAAGTAGACACATAACCAATGAATACACAAAATTCATTGATATAATATACTCGCTTTAACATCGTAACTGTTTTGACATTAATCCTCATATTCCCATAAGGTTATTTCTGAGGATATTTTACTCCCAAAAACCTTAAGAGGTACAGGAGTGACATATGGCGGCCAGTGACGTCAATTATGAACAACTAAGTACTTGATAAAACTAAATAGCACTTGGATATCTAGAAATACTAGATTACAATACAAAGAAAATGAAAATATTCATAGGCTAAACGGAAATTAAATTCTGTATAACAATTTGCAAAAGTCATAAGGGCTTCATCAAATATTAAAGAAAGAAAGACAAATGAATAAAATTCTCTGACGCATTTTTATTCCCCAAAGGGAGCAAACGAAGTTCTTTTAAACCGAACTAACATTTTAGAAATATGAAGAAGCCTGCCACCACTCTTAGCCGTCACCGCAAAGATGACCCAGCTGTTATTCGTAATTTTAGAGGCATTGGGGGAGAGAACAGAAAACTACCGCCATGTGTAGTGATTCTTAACTCTAACACTGGTATTGGTGTAAGAATCAATGTGAGTTCTACGATTGATTTTTCTGAGATGCAGGGCTAAAATCCGAGTTTCCGAGAGAGAGAGAAAGAGAGAGAAATACTACTACTTTAAAGAGAAGCAACACCCAAGGTGAAGTTCTTTGCTATTGATGAAAAGAAAATAAATAAAGCAAGTGTCGATGAACTTTTAAAAAAGAATTACACAAGAATGAGGATAAGATTTAATCATACGAGTAACTTTATACTTCAATGTGGTACTTTTTTCAGGAAATCAGACTTGAAGATTGGATAAAATTAAAAATTTACTCATTCATAAGAAAGAGCAGGGGCGGCTCGTACATAGGCACTGCAGAACTGCAGCACCCCCAATTTTTCTCGATATATTAATTTATTTATATTTGCTTGTAATATTTAATTTTATCATCAGCAATCCTATACAATTCTCTTATTTTGTATAAAAAATAATAAAAATCCATCTTGTAGCACTTAGGCTGGCGAAGGACGCTAGCAGCACTATGTTTACCGCAGTGCATATTGCTATGGGCGCTAGCATATGCACGTCATAGTGAAATGCGAGCTATTAGCGTAATGCGGCACTGTCCATCGCGCAGTTCCACTCTTGTTTATATTCAGTTTGCACCAATAGTAGGGCGTTTGTAGTGCTTATCGTGTTTACTCCGTCTCTTTAAATATTTGGACATTACAATTAAAGGAATGGATTTTATTTTTAAGTAATTTTGAATTATACGGAACTGTATAATTTTATCGATAATAAACAATATTTTTTCATTTTTAATTTTTACCATAATTTTGATATTTTATCCAAACACGTATACAGTGTACTTACAGTGTGTATGTATATTTCGAAAGTTGCAGCATCCCTACGATTTCAAGCCACGAGCCGCCACTGAGAAGGAGATACCTAAAAATGTGAACTATAGACCAGTAATTTCTTTATGTCACACATTCAAGAATTTTCACATAAAACAGAAGAGTAACAACATTCAGGAGGGAAAAAACTTACGGACCATTGATGAAATTTTTACTCTTCATATTGCAGATGTAATAATAGAAAATGAGTTAGATTATTACTGTTGCTTTACTGTCTCAGAGCCTCCGTATTTCGACGATGCCCTTTGGTTGTAAAAATTTGAGTTCGAATTCCATCTAAGACGCAAAAATATCTTTGTGAGGGATTTTCACCTGCAGGTGAGTTAGCGGATCTCATAAGGAATTGGTAGGGTTTTTCATCCCACAAAACAGGCAAACTGGCCAGAAGAACACACACACACACACACGCAATTGATGATACTGCGAGAATAAGGATTAACCATCCTATTCCGTCGGATCTGGTTTCGAAAGTCTGCACGGCCTACGCATAAGTGTAAAACGGGAAGGAAGCAATCTATGGTAAATAGAAGGAAACTAACGAAAATATTAACTGAGAAAAATACTGACTATGAAATGTTTCAAATCATGGTAAAATAATGGCAAGACATTAAAAGGCAATACTTTAGTATAAAAGAATTTAATGTAAGGCTGCCCACATTCCCCCCCCCCTTTTAATTTAAACACAGAAGAACCTGTAAAACAAGTTTTATAGTAGTCTTGTGTTATAGTAACTCATAATTTAAATAATTTGCACTTCGAATAAAAGAAAGTAGACAAAACACATTCAGAATATAAAATTGATACAGAAAATAGAAAATACATGGATATACACTACTACCAATAATTGTCCGGACACCCCATTTATTTGAAGTTATAGAACATTCCAGGTTTGTTAACAACATGAAAACCGGTGTATGATAGTAGGAAGCAGATTTCGTCGCAGTTGAATACAGGTGGTATGGCAACACGACGTAACTCAGTGACTTCGAGGGAGGTGTCATCGTGGGCTGTCACATTGGCGGCATGCCCATATGTGTCATTGTCGCTCAACTGGAGCATCCAAAATCAACGGTTCGCGATGTGATCAACATACGGAGACGTTCTGCCATTACTAGTGCAGGAAAACACCCAGGGAGGCCGCCGAAAATGACTGACAGGACAGGAGGGTGTTAAAATTGGTGGCACGCAAAAAACGGCTGCAAGTGGCACAGACCATACATGATGAGTTCCAGAGCGCCAGTAACACTACGATGAGTACTAATACTGTACTAAAAGAACTGTATTTACTGGGTTTATACGGAAGAGCAGCGGCACACAAGCCGAACATCACAACAACGAACAAGGCGGCTCGTCTCGCCTGGTACAAAGAGCGTGTGAACTGGACAATTGACCAGTGGAAAACGGTACTCTGGAGCAATGAATTAAGGTTCGCCTGTTTCAGTCTGATGGCAGGGTGTGGGTATGGAGGCAGCATGGTAAACGCTTGTTACCACAGTGTGTTTTACCCACAGTAAAGTTTGGCGGTGGAGGAGTAATGGTGTAGGGGTTCATTCAGCTGGTTTGGAGTGGAACCACTGGTCTTTGTCCGTGGTTCCATGAAGGCAGCTCAGTACCTTGATATTCTAGATAATCAGGTGCTGCCTACACTGTAGTGTTTTTATGGAATGGACCCCCCATGTTACTATCAAGACGACAATTCCCTATGCCACAAAGCTGCAGCTGTTATGGAATGGTATGGAGAGATGGGTGTTAAACGACTGCCCTGACCTCAACTCTATCGAAAACCAAGGATGGACATACCCGATATTAGGGTTCGTATCTGCCGGCGTCAATTGTAAATTGCTAACGTGTCCGGACAATTATTGGTAGCTAGCGTATACTTTATATAATAATTATACGTAATAATCAAACAGTAGAGCAGGGAATAGGTACCTTAAAACATTCAATTTAAGATCTATATATATATATATATATATATATATATATATATAAAACTTATAAAACAGAACTATAATTCTATTTTTTAAGTTAATAGAGCTGTGTCTGAAGAAGAGTCTGAACTATTAGAAAAGAGAGTTTTTTTAATCAAAGTATTTTACACAACTGTTACAAGCAGCCACTTTTTATATCCACCTATAAGTCTTTTTAGGTCTGCAGGAAGCAAGGAAAAAGACTTATAGGTGGATCAATATTGACCTGGCTCCAGAATCTGGTAATGAGCTTTCATTATATGTGAGGAGAAGCAAAGAAAGAAAGAAAGAAAGAAAGAACCCAGAACACTATTGTTCATAAAGGACTCAATCTATCATCTGACGAAAGAAGAGTAGGTTTGTCTAATACCGATCCATTACTGTTGAATTTTATGAAA
Source organism: Typopeltis vanoorti (assembly GCF_054136105.1). Lineage (NCBI taxonomy): Eukaryota > Metazoa > Arthropoda > Arachnida > Uropygi > Thelyphonidae > Typopeltis > Typopeltis vanoorti. Next base: position 67,997,260 of record NC_143569.1, read on the forward strand.
CAAAATATCTTAAATGAGCACATGACTCCGTTAATAAGTAACAATATTCTTACAGTATATTTGTAACAAAAGATAATCTCACACGGCCACAAATTCAACGAAGCCGTTATATCAAATGCAATTAAAGAACTTTTTTTTTTCTGCAGTTCGAATAGAAACTAGTAAAGTTGTGAAAGATTCTATCGAGAAGGAGATTATCTTTCTCTGCTATAGGGGGAAAAATGCACCATGCCGATAATTTCAGTTCAGAAATAAAACATGAATAGCAGCTTGCCTGGACTATAGAAGTTGTTGGTATGAATTCAGAAAAGTTGTTCTCATACTCAAAATTCCAGCAACCAGCAATGTGAGTAATGGGAAAAAGCGAAAGTTTGGAAGGCATAAATAAGTAATCGCAGATGTGAGTGGCAGAGAAATGAAAGAAAGCTTGCTTTTGGGAAGGATTCACCCCTGCCGACACATACACACACCAAAATCGTACCCACTAAAAAAAATCCTCATTCTTGCATCTTGAAATTAGCTGTACATCCAGTATTTAACTTTATCTATATTCAGATAAAAGATAGTGGGGGGAGAGGTTCAGACGTATCTCGCTCTCTCATCGATGTGTGGTAGTTTATCTAAAAGAATGAATCAATGATGAATTTTGATGCTTTTCTATTATTTCACACTCTAAATCTATAGAAATGTTCATGTTTTTTATGTGATCCATGAAAGGTTGTAAACCTGTAAATTAGTACCATAGGAGAGCTAAGGTTTTTATTTTATTTATATTTTTACATAATAAACTTTAGGTCTTCCAATGAGAGGGGGATGTTTACACCAGGCAATGAAATTCATCTCTCTTTAAAGACATTAAGAAACATCCACGTCTTCCCACACTCTCCACTTCTTGGGATTTCGAACCTGAATCCTCTTGGTTTGGAGAATGAATATACTACTCATTACTGCATATCTGTTAGCAAAGATTGTCATTTTAAAAGATATTATTTTTATTTTATTTATTTATTTTTGCTCAACTATCTTGTTCACCTCCTGGATCATAGGAAGAAGATGATCACAAAATGAAAATCAAGTTTGGTAAATTTATTGCAATTTTCTTCATCTTACCCAATAATCAAGCAAAATACTTGGAAAGATAAATGCCAGATGTCAACAGATGGAATAAATAGATTTTGTTTCCAAGCGCTGGTTGTTGTTGTTGGTTTGTTCTCCAGATGATGTATGGCTAACACTCCTATCAGTAATTAGAGGACGTTAAAAACTCAATGTAAATTTAGTGAGGCCTGTCACAGTTCATTCCCCATCGATAACATGATAATGATCACGGGATGAGTGGTCCCTTTCTTTAAACCACACTCCTAGTTAGTATGATGAATGCTTCCGGTCTTCTCATACCAAGCGACTGTGATACAGCTGATGAAGCACAGAAACCAAGTTCACATGCCTCAATTCCCCCCCCCCCCGCTTTTTAAAATAATTCCGCATATTAAAATCTTTACGTTGGAGCCATGGCTTTCTTAATGAATTAATTACTTCCTCACGATGTTTTTATCTTCGGTTTTTAAATTTTGTTTCATTTGGCATTGTAATGATTACGTTATAATGTAAGCAGCGCCCCCTAACAGAAAGCCTAGGTTTTTTTCGACCTATATTATACAGCGATTTTTAGATTAAAAAAAATTCTAACTTTGTCTTCAAGATTACGTTAATAATTTATAATTAATTTTATAACGGAAGAATACAAAACACTGCATGCATTGAACTCTTTGATGCCAAACTACAATCTACAGGAAACGTTTCGTGTAAGGATTTTGGTCTGCTTAGAGTAGGCTAAAATCTTCTGTTGAAAGCAAGAGTAATAGAAGCCATTGCTATAGGAACGAAACTCTTTGGTTGGAGTTCACCAGGAAGTAGAAGTGTGACTTTCCATCTATCTTCGTATTTGCTCTGTAAACACAACTAAAGTGGGGAAATAAGAGTGTGTACAGTACCGGTTACTTTAAAGGTGCATACTTCCTGATGACGTCATTAGTGTAACTGTGCCCTCGGGGAGACGAAGGAACCTCCTGTAGTGATGAATTGATGTGTCATCCTCTTTTCCTTTCTTCTCGTGGCATGACCTTGAAATGTGGGCTAGGTGCCGTGCCGCTAGTGACTAGTACTAAACTGATGGTGTAGCCATATGGGATATCTTCGTTTCTCTTTCTCAGCTTTTTCATGCCAATGATTCACTAGTTCGCATATTCAAGGTATAAGTATAATAAATACATACAATTAAAACGTAGTTTATATTCATTTTAAATATTTTTTTAAAAATTAAAATCGAATAAATGATAATATTTAGCATGGGTCTTTTAAATTTTTAGTTACATTGCCTTGTTTGCTCATGCCTCACGCTCTCCATAAACTTCTCAATTTCAATATCACGCCATAAAGTATCATTGTCTATAATACGAACGTACATATACAAATGATAAGCCAGGCGAATGCAACAGCAGTTTTTAAAATAATATTTTAAGGAACACACTAAGAAAAACTGGTGACACTATCTGTACAAGTCATTTATTTTTTTTATTGTAGAGACCATCTGGAATTACATTATTGGCATGCAACTGATCCTAGGAAGGGCCTAAATAAGGATGTGTCCTTTCGTATTGCTTAGAATAACTAGAATCTTCCTCGGTGCGCTCAGCAGCTTCTTTCGACAAAAGAACCGATGTTATTAAAATGAGATCGGAATAACTAGTCAGCATAGGTGATGACTTTACGGTTTCTGAAATTCATCGATACTCTGTTATCAATGGTCAGAGAGAGATCGTTACCAAAAAAAAAGAAAAAAGACTTTCACTTAACAAAAGGCTTAGTTCGAATTAGACTCCAAAAGTTATGCGCAGGGGGGTGAGAGAGAATAATGAGACATTCACACGGAGAAATAGTGATGAAATCGAACCATTACGTAGCCATTGTGATTTGGCGACAGAAGAGTATAGGACTAGTCAAAAAGGCGACAGAGGAAAAGTTACTGTTTTAAAATTCAAATCATGAAATCTATCTTAGCGCCACCTATTGATAAAATCATTCTTCATTTAAAATAAAGAGCCAATAGGCTTCATTTCGGCGATGTAAACATTATTTAAATCAAGGGAATATTAAATCCCACATTGTTTTAAAACCGAATAAGAAACTCAAAGATCGTAATCAAAGAGTTTCATGGGGAATATAGTAACTATAAAAGTATCGGCGATTACTAGAGTGAGCTAATGCAAGTAGTTCAAGTACGTAGTACAAACTAGGGCAACTCGTAGAAAAGGTGGGGAAAGTTATTATTATTATTATTATTATTATTATTATTATTACGGGAGACTCCAGGGAGTTCTTAGACTGATCTAGGGAGGCCCTAATCATGATGTCCACAAAACTATACGACATTCTCACAGTATCTATCATACCTTAGCTTGAACTCATTCACCGTCATAACACCCACAACAGACTCTGGCAGCTTATTCCACTCATTTACCATTCTAAAAGTAAAGAACCCAGCTCTAACATCCTTTCTAACCACACTCTTTCCCACTTTCCATAGGTGTCCCCTAGTTCTCCCACCACCACCACCAGTCCTGATCTCAAAAATATCCTCTGAATTAATCCTATAGAAACCCTTTAGCAATTTGTATGTCTCAATCATATCTCCCCTTTTCTGCCTATCAACTAATTTCTGCAATCCACAAATCTTCAACCTGTTCTCATAAGATTCATTCCATAGACCTAATATCATCTTGGTCACTCACCTCTGGACCTTCTCCACCTCCTCCCCATCAAGAAGGAACCGAGGTGACCAAATCTGGGCACAGTAGTCGAGATGAGGTCTTATCAAGGCTCGGTACAGAGGTACAATAACTTGCTTGTCTCTGCTCGTCAAGGTATTTTTCAACAACGAAGTGAGTTGATGAGCTGATTTAGCTACTTTTGCAGTGTGCCCCCTAAACTTCATCTCCCTATCCACCAACACTCCCAAGTCCCTGGCCTCATCAATCTCTTGGAGTACAGTTCCACCAATGTGGTATACTGCTTCTAATCTTTTCACCCCAAATTGCATAACCTTACATTTTGTCACATTAAATTGACATCCATTCTTCTTAGCCCAGAACTCCAATCTATCCAAGTCGTCCTGCAAGATTTTGACATCTTCTGCATTCACTATTGCTCTACCCAACTTTGCATCATCAGCGAACAAATGAACAGTTCCTCTTAGATTCCCCCTATATTGTTAATGAACAAATTAAACAGCAGTGGTCCAAGAACAGAACCCTGCGGCACACCACTAGTTACAGGCCGTCTTTTGGACTCTACCCCTGAATAAACTACTCTCTGATATCTCTCCATCAACCATCCATCTATCCATCTCACCGACCCTATATCCATTCCCATATGTTGTAGTTTACGGATTAGAATTCCATGTGGTATCCTGTCAAATGCCTTAGCCAGGTCCAGCAGTATTACTGTAAACCCATTACCCTTATCCAGTTCAGCCGTCACTGTGTTATAAAACTTGAGCAAGTTACCGAGGCATGATCTACCCTTCACAAAGCCATGCTGTCCCCCGTACAGTATCTCATTTTCATCAATCCATTCCTGTATTTTCCCCTTGACTACTTTCTTCAAGACTTTGACAACGACTCCTGATATGCTGATCGGTCGGTAATTTGCAACAGTAGTCTTGGATCCTCCTTTATGCAGTGGTGGAACTATTTTCCCCTCTTTCCACTCCTTCGGGACTAAACCAGACCCGAGACTCAGATTAAACAACATGGTCAAGGGCACTGATAATTCTTTAGCCGCTTCACGTAAGACCCGTGCCGGTATACCATCCAATCCCACAGATGTATTCACATTAAGGTTCTGTAATGGACTATTCACCTCCACTTCATTCATCACAGTTCCTGTATAAACTAACTGTTCCTTTATTTTTTCAATGTCACCACCTGGATGATATACTTTTGCAAAGTGCTCGCTCAGTAATTCCACTATATCGACTGATTCAGTGACCTCCTTACCATCATCATTCCTTAAAATCATTTTGCCGTGTACAGTTTTTTTTTTTTTTTTGCTTACAGCATATTGAAAGAACTGTTTGGAATTCTCTTTAGCTTGAATAGCTAGTTTCCTTTCATAATCCACTTTTGCTTTTTTTGCCACACTCGTTACCCTTCTGGCCTGCACTTTATACCGTTCGTGTGCCTGCAGGTCACCTCTTTCTTTAAATTCCCTCCACAGTTGTTTCTTTTTTTTTGCAGTTCAAGCTTAATGGTGTTATTCATCCATTAAACCCTACTTGTTTTACTGTTCGGACCCTAGGTATACAATCAGCCATAACCTCCTATAAATGCTCCTTTACCACTTCTCATGCTCTATCGACATCCAGCCCTTGCAGTTGTACATGCCATGGCACTGATCCAAGCAATCTCCCAAACTTGTCATACTTGCCAGCACGTTAATTCCACATATACCCTGTCTTAATCGAAAAGTCCACACTTTAGCCGCCTCCTAGGTCAACACCTTATGATCACTTTCACCAACAGGTGGCAACATGGTCATTACAGTCAAATTCATTACAGTCAAATTCTCAGATGCTATTACCAGGTCAAGCACTCTCACACCCCTAGTATTTTCAATTACATGCTGTCTCAGATAGTTATCCCTTAATAATTGAATAAAATCCAATTCCTTCCTCACATGTGTCCTCTCCTCCTTCCAATCAATGTTACCATAGTTGAAATCCCCCATAATAATTACCCTCCTTCCACTCATTTCAACAATTTGTTTATACATACTATCCCCGCCTTCTATTCCATCACCTGGTCTATAGCAACACCCAACTGTATATTTTGTTCTGCCAGTCTCTATCTCACACCAAATACCCTCAAATGAGCTCTTTTCACGATCCTGCGATACAACTTCAATTCTCCTTGGCTGCAGTTCAGAAGGAGTTGCATTACTAATTGAAAAGAAACACACACTCAGTAATTGAAATAAACCCAGTGTCTCCTAGAATAATAACAGCCAAACTTCAAGCAAAAGAAAAAGGTCAAACAATTAAAATAATCCAAATATATGCACCAGACAGTAACCATTCAGAGGAAGAAATAGAAAATTTCTATGAAGAACTACAACAGGAAATAGATAATCCCAAAAATAGAGAACTCATGATAGTGATGGGAGATTTTAATGCTAAAATAGGACAGTTCACAGCAGACAAGAAAGATGTGATGGGGAAATTTGGATACGGAGAGCTTAACGACAGAGGAGAACAATTACTCCACTTCTGTAAAGCAAACGATCTAATGATTACAAACACATTGTTCTATCAATGCCCTAATAATAAATATACATGGACATCCCCAGATGGTAATATAAAGAACTGCATAGACTATATCATCATAAACAAACAATGGAAAAGATCAGTAAATAATGTACGAACATTAAGAAGTTTTGATTTTGACACTGACCACGAAATATTAACTGCCAAAGTGAAGATAAAATTCAACAGGAACAATAATATCAGAAAAGAAGAAAACATCAACCTATCAAAACTAAAAGATAGCTCAAGCAGAAGTTGATTTTTAGAACAGATGTGCTTGAAATTAAAACCCTCCATCTTGCAGAACAGCGGAAAATTCTGGGAAGAAGGAAAAGAAACAGTGTTATCAATTGCAAAAGACACTCTAGGTTCCAAACCCAAAATAAACAAACAGTGGATAACCCAAGAAATCATAGCTACCATAGAAGAGAAAAGAGAGGCCAAGATACTTGTAAACCAACAAAACAATGAAGAGAATAGAGAAAAATACAGAGCACTAAAAAATAAAGTTGATAACCTATGCCAAAAAGCCAAAGAAAAATGGTTAGAAGAAAAAGCTAAGAAATGCCAAGAAGCATACCAACAAAACAACCTAAAAGTCTTCCATGATACTGTAAGAGAAATTACAAAGGAATTCTCAGCAAAATCAGTAACAATGATGAACAACAAGATGACTGAAACCGGGAATATTGAATATATAAGAAAAATCTGGTCAAACCATTTTAAGACTATCTTCCACCAAGGAAACAAAACTACAATGCCAACAATAGAAGAAAATAATGATCACCCAAAAATTTTACAAGAAGAAGTCAGATACGCAATAAAACAGATGAAAAACAATAAAGCACCAGGCATTGATACTATCCCTACTGAACTGTGGTCATATGGAGGCAGCATATCAATAGAATATTTAACAACCCTATTCAATAAAATACTACAAACAGGAGAGATCCCAGATGACTGGAGAACTGGAAAGATCATCCCAATATACAAGAAAGAGACAAAAGAGACTGCAGAAATTACAGACCAATCAATTTACTCCCTCACACCTATAAAATATTCATAAGAATTATACAAAATAGATTAAAAAACACCTACGAAGAAATGATAGGCATAGAACAAGCTGGTTTCCGAGGAAACTATTCAACAATAGATCAAATTTTCACATTGCACCAACAAGTAGAACTCAGCTGGGAAGACCATAAAGAACTATATTGTTGTTTTGTGGACTTTAAACAAGCTTTCGATAACATCAACAGAGAAATCCTTCTCAAAATTCTACTAGAAAAAGCAATAGACAAATATATAATACAGTTTCTGATAAAATATTACTCTAAGACAAATGCAATAATAAAAGGACACACTCACAACAGAACCCATAGAGATCCAAAAAGGAGTAATGCAAGGATGCCCATTATCCCCATGCCTATTCAACATATATCTAGAAGAAGTTGTAAAGAAAGCAATAGACAATGAGCCTGGAATCAATGTCAACGGTTTAAACATAAATAATATCAAATATGCAGATGATCTCGTCCTTCTTGCAAGAACCCCAAATGAACTACAAAAGTTGATCAACAAGCTAAATGAAACCTGTAAAACATATGACATGACAATAAATATACAAAAGACAAAAGTGATGAAAATAGAGAGGAACAGAACTACCATCTCAGCCACCCTAAACGGAGAACAGTTAGAACAAGTAGACAACTTCATATACCTTGGATCAAAACCAACAGAAACAATAGATGAACTCAAAACAATCAAACACAGAATAGCGATAGGATGGACCACCATGGGAAAATTACAGAAAATCTGGAAAACAAACAAGATATCTAAACAAGCCAAAATCAAATTATATGAAGCAATAATTATACCAACAGTCATCTATGGAGCAGAAGCGTGGACAGTTAAAAAAAGAGAGGAGAAAAAACTGCTGGCATTTGAAATGAAATGCTTAAGAAAAATAAATAGAACAAGTTGGATAGAAAAAAAAACAAACATCACAGTCAGACAAGAACTATTGTATAAAAAGACAATAATAGAAAAAATTAGAAAACAACAACTGAGATGGTTTGCCCACACTATACGCATGGATGCAAACAGACTTCCTAACGTCCTAATCAATACTTTTCCAACTGAAAAAAGAAGACCTGGAAGACCAAGAATTACCTGGCTGAAATTAATAAAGAACATCTCGGGATGCAGAACATATAAGGAACTTTTTCGAACAGCAAGGAATAGAGAAGACTGGAAGATCCCGTTCAAGAGAAGACTCAACCCGTCTTAGACGGAAGAGAAGAAGAAGAAGAAGAGCAGTTCATCAGCTATCATCAATAACACTCCTCCCCCATTTTATTCTCTCTGTCACTCCTAAACACACTATCACCTACACATTCTATCCCACTAACTATATCATCTTCTGTCAGCCATGTTTCACTAATGATAATAACCTGTGGCCAGGAAGCGCCAATGAAGGCCAAAAATTCTTCCTTCTTGTTCCTAATACTCCTGGCATTAGTATTATTATTACATGAAATGCAGAGGTCCTAAGTTCTGATCGGTATTCTTAGTATTTCACATAATGTAAAACTCATCTCCTAGGAGATGTATGATGTTACACATTATGGTGGGAGGTCACTACCCAGACCGGTTTCGATCTTTATTATGATCTCATCAGTGAGTAGCTAGACCAAATATATATGTTACTGCTAAAGCTCGAAAGCCGTTAATGTGCACATTACCTAGCTAATCTGCAGATTAACTGATTTGCTCCGTTAACGTGCGGAATGAAGAGTTTTCCGCATTTTACCTAGGTATAGTTCGCCCACCGATTAGAGATCCTTCAACACTTCTGCGCACGTCAGAAAAAGGAGAATCCATTCCGATAATAGGGTAATCAATCCGTATTGTGGGATGAGTTGTTTATTATTATCGGTCGGAAAATTAACTTCTCTGTTATGATTATTGTAGTTAACTATGTTGCTTGTATAACAGTTGGAAAATTTTACCTATAAAGCACGCGATTTCGTGTGTTGGCGACCAATTCGTACGTCCTTCATTTCTTCCTCCCCTTCAGCATGAATCGACTATTCTTGGCAAGACGCCAAGCGGAGACCTACAAACGGTGGGCGAACTATAATGTGCACATTAACGGCTTCCGTATCGTTAAGGTTCAAAAGTTTGTTTCTCTCATTTCCTTTCCCTACTCCTTCCCTCCACTTTTAGTTTGGTTTCGCCAGTGTCATATGTTTTGCAAATTCATTTCCTTAATTGTAATAATATTTTAAACCGTTTGATTCCTTGTATTATATTAATTGATTGATGATTGATTCTATCAACTAATTTGTTGATTGTTTGATTGTATTGACTTGATTCTTTAGATATCGAAAAATAAATAAATAACATTATGTTAATTTAAGCGTACAGAAACGTTGCTGTTTTTCCAGCAAAGATCTTATTTTCACTTTAACGAGTGCCTAGTAGGTAATTTGCAGATTACCTAGGTAATTTGAGAAATGAAACAATTTTCCGCACATTAACGGATCACCCTAGTTAATCTGCACAATACCTAGATAATCTGCAGAATAACTGATTTCTACACTTTAGCGGTAACATATATAATACTAAGGGTATAGCGAAAGGAACTTATATATATACTCTGCTACACCGAAATGAAGCCTATTGGCTGTTTATTTTAAATAATTTATGGGTGCACCTTCTTGACAACTCGTATAGCAGAGTATATAAGTTCTTTTCGCTATACCCTTAGTATTATATATATTTGGTCTAGCTACTCACTGATGAGATCTCAATAAAGATCGAAACCGGTCTAGGTAGTGACCTTTCACCATAATGTATAACATCATACATCTCCTAGGACAGGGGTGTTCAATCCGTCGATCGCGGAGCGATTTTTGGTCGATCTCTTGTGTATTCCTCCTTACTTACAAATTTAATTAACACTGAAAACATAATATTTTTTTTTCATTATTTTGTATTATTTTTAATTCGCTTCAAGTGTATTGCTATTGTTTATTTATTTTTCGTTAAAATTGTCAAATCAGGAATTTTCTTATAAGTCCGGATAAATGAATTAATTTGAATCAGTGGAAGTCAAACAGCGAGCCAAGTGAATACGATTATAAGCAAAGTGTAAAAACTCGATTGCAGCTTAAATATTAAATATTCCAAAGCACATTACATCGATTTTTTACTTAGGTCAAGTCCCATGTGAATATTGTAAAAAAATAAACTTTGTTTGTCTAGGTATAGTTTGTATTAGATGTTTTTGTAAATAACTCTTTTGAAGCTAACTGTACATACTGCTTTAATAAGAATATGTTAGAGTGTTAAAAACAAAGGAGGCAATGTTTTTGTCACCGAAGCTGTACATGGCCGCATTAGGAAGATTGTTATTGAAACTTGTATGTATGAGAAAGGCTTGCAGGCTCTAAGTGTAAACATCTCCGAAGTCAGTCAGAAAGAGTTCAAACAACTTTCCGATGGCCGGCAACTTAAAATCCAAAGAAAGTGGAGGAGAACAAAAGGCGTGCCGAACTTGAAACTTAAGATAAAAGACTCATACATCGATTCTTTGGGGGGTTGCCAAACTTCATGCGAGGTCTCAGAGGAGACCTAATAAAAAGGGACTGAAGCAAGTAGAAGGGGTTCCGGTTCCAGAATTGCTATCAGAGAGAGGAGGTCGCCCGGTCCAGGGTCGCCGTCAGAGAGACCGCTCGGATCCACGTTGCTTGAGAGGAGTTACCCGCTTCCAGAAAGGAGCTTCTCGGTTCGAGACGTCGCTAGAGAGAGACTACTTCTAGGCCACAGACAAGGATTCAAATTGCCGAAAGGAAGAGTTCCAATTGCCGGAGAAAAGTTTACAGGCCAGGTTAATGTAAGCCATTCACCAGTGTGTTGCGTTTTCATTACAATTTGATGAATCAAACGACTTCACTGATATTGCTCAGTTAATTGGTATTTATTCGCATGGTATTTCAAGATTATTCAAGTAAAGAAGAACTTTTTAAAAGTATACCATTACTGGGAAGGATTAGGAAAGAAGACATTTTTTCGGCATTTGATAAATTTGTGAAACAACACAAACTTTCGCTTTTTAAACTTGTGTCTATTACTACTGATGGTGCTCCTGCAATGATAGGTAATAAATCATGCTTCATTTCATTATGTAAAAACGATGACAAATATCCAGATTTTGTAACGGACCACTGTATTATTCACCAACAAGTACTGTGTAGTAAAAGATTAAACACAAAAGATGTTTTGGATATTACATTTAAAACTGTAAATTCTGTTCGAGGAAAAGCCCTGCAACGGCGATTATTTAAATTACAGACAGATGATGATAGGGAACTTCTGTTGTACAATAATGTTCGCTGGTTCAGCAGAAGTCAATTTTTAGAAAGATTTCTTGTATTAATTAACGATATAAAATTTTTTCTTGATGAAAAAGGAGATATTTATCCACAATTGAGTGATAAAAGACGTTTGTTAAACTTATCATTTTTAGTAGATTTTTAGTACGAAATTAAGCAATTTAAATTTAGAATTACAAGGTATTGATAAAAATTTAATTGGCATGTTAAGTTCAATAAAACGTTTCCAACAATACTTACTTTTATTAAAGAAAAATATAAATGACTGCGAAGTTAGACATCTCCTATATTTCTTAAACTTTTTTGAACAAAATCAAGAAATACTTCGCTATGATTTAAAAGAATTTACGTGAAATAGAATTAGTTGATTAAGAAATAAATTCAAGATTTAAAGATTTTGATAAAACTGGAATGATTGTATCTTTTATCAATAATCCATTTCAAGAAAACTTGAACATGACAGAAATTTCAAATAAAATTTGTGGGCTGTTTGATATAAACCAAGCTGAAGTTGAACTTGAGGTAATAAACATTCAGAATAGTTTATATTTAAAATCAATAAACAATGAAGTCATTTGGAAGTACACACATGAAAAATTCGTAATATTAACTGATATTGCGCGAAAATGGTGTTTCGGATCGACATACATGTCAGAATCTGCTTTTTCAAATATGAACGTCATAAAAAATCAATTAAGAAACCAAATTACAAATGATCATTTGGATGATTGTCTGCGAATGGCCACTTCTTCATATCAACTTGACTATGAAAATATTGCGAGGTCCAAACAATGTCAAATTTCACATTAACTTTTTTTTTTTAATCAAAAAAATGTTTTTAAATTTTTTAATAAAAAAAAAGCATTTCCTGTAACTTGTGAGTTTGTAATCAATCTGTTGTTTTTTCTAACTTTGGTTTTCCAAAATAGAGAAATAAATATTTTATTCCAATATATATATATATTTTTGTTGTTGTATTAAAATAATTAAAAGTGATAAATAAATTTCTAAATACACAAATAAAGTTTTTAGTTGTGCATTTTTTTTTTTTTTAGTTGTTTATTTGTGCGTAATCAGATATCAGGTTGGGGGATTGTGATCTATATAAGAGAGTACATCGCCGAATAACTTATATATAAGAGAGTAGATTGCCTAATAAATTTTTATAGAAAAGTAGCTCGCGTAGTAAAAAACGTTGAACACCACTGTCCTTGGAGATGGGTTTTACATTATGTGAAATACTAAGAATAGCGATCAGAACTTTCCACCTTTGCTACGAGTTGCCCTAGTTTGTACTACGTACTTGAACTACGTGCTTTAGCTCACGCTAGTAGTCGCCGATACTTTTATAGTTACTATATTCGGCATGAAACTCTTTGATTCCGATCTTTGAGTTTTTTATTCGGTTTTAAAACAATGCGGGATTTAATACCTCCTTAATTTAAATAATCATTCTTCATATTATTGCAGGGAAATTTGTCTTTTGTTATACTAATCACATGGCTCGGCTCTCTTTGTATATCACTCCTCTTTTCCCCCTTTATTATTTTTTTTATTCTAACCTGCAACCGCTCCTTTCTAAAAGAGAGAAAGGAGCATGTGTGTGTGTGTGTGTGTCTACGGCCCACTGACTGACTGACTCTTAGCGTTGCCTGATGTCCCGTGAAACTATAAATATCAGAATTTCATGCCTCCTTTGAAGTAACCACTGTCCGACGACAACCAGCAGTTCGCACACGTACCTACGGCATGAGTCACTCACGACTCCACCCTAAGCGCAAAACGAGACCGGTCTAAAACACTACAGATGTTTTGATCTTTAACCCACGCTTGGAAGAATCTTCAGGTGCACCTGCTTTGCTTGAATCAGGTTGCCGAGTTTCCTTTATTATCTTTTAAACGAAAAGTGCTCGTTTAAGAGCTAAAAGTGGTTGATTGTTAATAGCGAGAATTCACGAAAATATATTTAAGATTTAAAGAATTAATATTTAAATATCAGTTTAAATTGATAATATTTAAATATTATAAATTTAAACAAAAACCAATTTTTGTTTAAATTGATAATAGCACGAAAAAAAATTAATGAAAAAATCTGATAGGCGTATTTTTTAAAAAAACAAACAAACATTTTTTTTTGTGACTGCATTTTAGGCTTAGTTCTGCAGCAGCAATAAAACCGTGTATTATGGGACCATCCAGAAGTTACCATAGCAACCAGTTTGTTTACGTAGAGATTAAGAGTGCGTTATATTTCGTGAGTTTTGTAATTAACTACCCTCTCTCTTTTCCCACCTTATTCGTGCTATTCTTCCACATGATTCTTCTCTTCCTATCTACAGTGAGAAAAATGACATCACATTTCTTCTCACTGCCAGATTACCGTACTAAAACGTAAAGGAAGTCATCGATCGGATGTTGCGCAATGGAAGGCATTGATTGGCAACTTCTTGCTTTTCATGTGGGCTCGATCTTCTCTTCTCTTCTCGCTGATGCGAGAGGATAGCAGATGGTGAACTAGGTTAGGATGCTAAGTGACAGCCCCGAAGACATCCCCGTGACGTTCGGTGACCTCTCTGTGATGTACGGTTAACGGCATCCGAGGACACAGTTAACTTAATAAAGTAGTGATGAAACAGATGTCTCCTGTTTTACGTCGCTTTCTCCACCCCTACTTTAGTGATCAATGGGGTCTCCCGTATCTAATTTCAAGTGTCATTTGTCTCACTTATGGAGCACTTACCTGCAGGTGCAAGAGCATAGTTACCATTAATATGATTAAATATAACATGTTTTCAGTAATATATTTTTTCTTCTCAAAAAAAAAAAAAAAATGCTATCTTGTTTTATTACCATCTTCGATACGATACACTTTTACGTTTCCTCTACTCGTTCATAGAGGGCAGTACATATCCGTTTCAACTGTTGAATGGTGAGCTATAGAGATGATAAGATAAATGGTAAAAAAAGAAAAAATGAATGTATACTCTTTCTGGAAGAAGAGTAAAGATGCATATAAAATTAGAATAATAAAAAAATTTCCCTGACCTTCGACTAGAGGGTGGTACTTGTTTGCCTCTGATTAATCGCATACTGTGATCTGATATCGTAGGCTGTTGTAAGCGGATAGAGGTGATTCAATGACAAATTCTCTGACGCCTGTTTGTATCGCTAAAAGTTGGAATTGACCCAAACAATGGTAGATATGTCACAACATCCTGCCTTAAAGAACAGTTAAGTGGGTTTTCTCTAAGCATTTGTTCTGTTGTCAAGGAAACACCACGAAATCATGAGTTGTTCAATTGAGGAAGGGAAATACGGCACGCGACACACACACTTCCGGTGTTTTGGAAGGAGTGGTTAGTAATTAGTATGGTTGTATACAAAAAGGATTTTCCCCAACTCGTATTCCGTGTCGGTCACAAACGATACACAGGCTACAATCTGTCATATTCATTACACGCGTGGGGAGTGTACGATTCCAGAACTTGCGATGTATACAAAGGCAGTCGGAAACAAATACTGTTTGTGAAATACAGAAGATTCTTCCCTTTTACGTAATGCTGATACATCTCCGGAAAGAAATTTTACTTTTGTTTATTTATTTTTTAATTACTAGGTACGTTACATTGATTACTGGGTAGCGTCTATAACTGTAGCAGCTACCATCGAAAGAATTGATTAACACCGAGGGTGGAGAAAATATTAGAGAAACAAACGGGTAGAGAGCTCTCTTTTATGCAAGTAGTATCTTTAACAAATGCGCTTCTAGCAATATTTAAGGTTAATGTAAAACCACGGTTGATACAAAACACACACTCGGCTATTTTCTCTAGCCTTGGATTAAAAGGATAAACGGCCATGTGCATGCGTTGGCCATCAATCATAATTAAAACTTTAAACATGCAGCCATTTTCAGGATCATTAGCTGAGTTGTGAAGAAACCCCAATCTCCAGAAAGAAGCTGGCTGAAGAAAAATGAAAAATATTATGGGAAATATAATTTTTCTTCGGGGATTTGTAACTAGTCATTTTTGTACTTTTTTTATGTATGTGCAGTTTTTTTGTACTTATTTTTATTTTTTCGCTTTAAATAATTTTGCTCTCTTGAAAAGCCTATCTCTTCTAGTTTTTATTTTATTTCTTTCTCAATTTATTTATTTCTGTCTTAGTTTATTGGCCTTTCTAGCTAATTTATTCCTTTCTTTTGAAGAAAGATATTATATTATTATGCACTGTAATATTAATGCTGTTATTGTGCTATTTTCTTCATTAATAATAATAATATTATTATTAATTTCAGAAATTCGCCACCAGGGATTCTTATTCTTCAAATTCTAGTTATTACTTTAATCATACATCGTATACTTATGATGTATCGTTAGTGTTACATTGTGATGCAAATAATTAATCAGGCTGTATTTACATAGGTAAATACAGCTTGATGTAATTGCCCACAGCATTAAACTTTTTTAAAAAAAGGATGGGCAGAATGTTCGACTCAAATAAAAAATAACATTCAAAATATCCAATCTGAATTATTTAAAAGACAACTTATAAATAAATAATTTTGAATTTGAATTTATCATTGAATAAGCAATAACGATATTTCACTTCGTCATCATATCATCCCTATCCCCCCCCCCTTATTTTCTAACAGTGGAAATCAGGCTTTGAATTCTAATTTCTTTCTAAACGACTAAACAGGTTGGTGATGATAGACGAGATTGTTTGTAATCTCGGACTGATTAGCTGTGCGACTTTCACAGTCTCCATAAAATGCATGTAGCTGTATCTTTTATCTTATTTTAATATTATTTCATGAAATTCAAAAGCATTGTTTATTTATTTATTAAAAAGTACTTTAAAATTCAAATTTTTAACAAAAATATATCATCCTATTGTGAACATTAGAAATTTAATTATTCGGTGTTTATTCAAAATTTCTATTTCATTATTCTGTGTTCTTTATCTAGGATGATACATGATAAATAGATTTCGAGCGTGTGTCAACAGAGGGCGCATCGGATGTCAGCTTTTTACAGTTGGTCCAAGATTTAATAACAGCACAGAGGATTAAGATATAAAATTCTGTAGATTACAACATGAAAACTACTACAGTTTTTGCCTGCGATATTTAGTGTAAAGGTATATAATATTTAAATATGTAAATTTAAATAATATTGAAGATAAATGTTTCGTTTTTTTTTAACCTCCTATAGCGAGCTTCGCCTTATTCTCACTGCTTCTCTGACTTATTCTTTTGAATAAAGTACTTAAGCCGCAGCGAGTGCAGTGCAACTTATTATACTTGCATTTCTAGCTACACCCATTGTCTGAGAACTGCATGTGATTAAGATACCGACTGGCAGAATCCAAAGGGTAGGGTAGGGTATATCATTGGGGAACGTATTCCCCGGAGCAAATATTTTTACTCCCCAGTGCGATTAACCGTTCACCTAAAGAAATCTGCATAATACAAGAAACATTACTGTCTCTTTCTCTCTCTCTCTCCCCTTCCCGTTCTCCAAGTGACTTTATTAATCCTCCCCTCCCCTGAGGTTTGTAAATCTCCATTGGTGTGGCAAGTCTGGAATTCAGCAGTGGAGGCTGGTAATTGTTCGCTGCTTAATAACGAAGTTACTTGTTTCAGTGACCAATCAGAAAGACTAGAAGTGAGGGGAGAGAGAGAAATACTTTTGCTTATAGGAAGAGATGCTGAAATACGAATGCCTGACTGGCAAGGATCATTCCTTTATTATCGGTACATTGACATTTGACAGATTAATCATACACACACACATAATCTGCGGATTATCGCCTTCTTCTGAGAAGGCTTATGAAGTTTTACAGACTAAGAAATTGTCTTTTTTTTTTTTTTTTAGCAACAAACCACTCCTTTTAGTTATAATACCAGAAACTTAAAGGGTTTATTTATTATAAGTATTCTTCGATGAGTCTTGATTCCAGGAAGCGCTTGTAATATAATAATAATAATATTTATTATTTTGTTATTTATTTTTTGTTTATTCATACTCACCTAATTTGACATTTACTTATAAACAACATTAAGTAACTTAAATATAAAGAGCCAATAGGCTTCATTTCGGCGATAATTCAATTTAAATAACATTGTTAATTTAAATAACATTAAGTAAAATTATTAAAGTGCATTATATCGTTTCTAAATAGATTAAAATCGACTGACTATAGAATAATAGTTAAATGTACTTCGCACTTTTCCTTGTACGATCATCGTAAGCATATCTATACAGTTTTGGTTTTTATTTATTATTGTTATTTCGTAATTATGGCTATGAATAACGTATTGACAAATCGTGCACTTCCTGACATTGAAGGCCGTTTGGTAATTTAACAATCTTGATATTTGTGGATAGCTTAGCGTCTGAGTTGACATGTGTCGCCATCTAGTAGTCCCAGCGTGCACTACCGAAGTTTTTGATACTAGCGGAATTGTTTTATTATTATAAGGGTATCTCAATTGGGTCAGAAGATTCATCGCGTATTATCCTCAAAATACTCATCCTACCTCTCCTTAAATTAATTAAATTAATCCTTAAACTCATTCACTATCAGGGAACCTACAACTAATTCTGGAAATCCATTCCATTTAATTACTACTCGTCAAGCAAAAAATCTAGTCCGCACGTCCTTACTGGCCACACTCATAAACTTCGATAAGTGACCCCCAGTTCTCTCTCTCTCTCTCTCTCTCTCTCTACTTGTCATGTATTGCAAAATTCATAGAACCGCTTTAGTAACTTATAAATTTCTATCGTGTCCCCTCTTTTTTGTTTATCAACTAAACTTTGCAGTCGAGACACTTTCATCCTATCCTCACATTCCACGCACCAGCTTAGCCTCTGGAACCCCTCCACTTCCGCCTGATCCCCCAGGAAACCCAGGTGACTCAATCTGTGCACAGTAGGCAGGATAGGGCTGAATCATAGCCTGATAAGCAGGGTTTCTTCGTGATGGGGAGGATCCAGAGACGAGTGACCAAGATGATAGAAGGTCTGTGGAATGAACCTTATGAGAATAGGTTGAAGATTTGTGGGTTGCAGAGATTGGAAGATAGGCGAAGGAGGGTTGATATGATTGAGACATTCAAATTACTGAAGGGTTTCTATAAGATTGATCCAGAAGATATTTTTGAAAATATGACTGGTGGTGGGAGGACTAGGGGCCATGCATGGAAACTGGGCAAGAGCGTGGTTGACAAGGGAGTTAGAGCTAGGTTTTTTACTTGGAGAGTAGTGAATGAGTGGAATAAGCTTCCAGAGTCTGTTGTGGGTGCTACGACCGTGAATGAGTTCAAGGCAAGGTATGATAGATACTGTGTAAATGTCGAATAGCTGTTCTTGACATGATGTTAGGGCCTCCCTCGATGAGTCTGTCGACTCCTTGGAGTTGCCCGAAACAATAATAATAATAATAATAATAACTCCCTTATCTTTACTTCACTTCACAATGTGTTCTTCAACATTCAAATAATCCTTTGAGCTATTTTGCCAACTTTTTCAATATGGCATCCGAAATTCAACTCTCTGTCCACCATCACTCTCTGATTCTTATCCTCATCATATCCATGCAATTCAGTAACATCATGTAATGCACAGTATGGAAGTGCATAATCGTACATTTCGCATTATTATTATTATTATTATTATTATTATTATTATTATTATTATTATTATTATTATTATTATTGTGCAGGTACCTCCATGTAGTCCGCAGACTTATCGCAGGAGGTCCAATTTTTTTAAAAAAAATATTATTCAACAGTTACAATATTCAATTGACAAACATGATCCTTCGCCCACACTTAATCTGTTTGCCCACACTAAAGAACTATTGCTCTTTCCAGTACATCATCAGCAGACAGAGAGCCTCCGTAGCTCACTCGCTATAGACGAAGCCCTTTGGTCGGAAAAACCTGGATTCGATTCCCGTCAGGAACTTTTATCTAGTCTCTTTCGACTAAAGGTGAGTTAGACGGTCTCATACGGAGGTAGGTTTTTTTTTCTTCCCTCATTACGAGGGCTCAACCCGTCCTAAGGGACGAAGGAGGAAAGGGTGATCCCCATGCGAAATAAATAAATCAGCAAACAGTTGATTTTCTTCCCCTTAAACCATTCCCTGTATCATTGATATAGAAAATGAACTATAGTGGCTCTAGTAAAGAACCTTGAGGCACTACACTAGTTACCCCGTTCTCCAAGACTCTCTCTATCATATATTATGTGCTACGAAAGATATAGAATAACCATAAAGATGACCTGGAAAAAAAAAAAAAAATAAATTCCCGTAGAGTTCTTTTTGATTTATTCAAAATTTTTAGTTTGCTTTTAGTACATGTAGCTTTAATACCCGTGCTTTAATATGCTTCAATACCTATTACAATACGTTTGTCTTATTTTATGCCTTTGGTCCGTATGTAATGTCCATATATCTACATGGATTTTGGTTAAAACATCTAACCAGTCTACATGATCGAATGGCAGAACAATTTAATTATTTGTTGCAGTTAGGCTCAGTTGAAGTCCAGAAGATATCTGGGCGTACTTTTCTCTTCATGAAAGATAAGGATAAGAGTGCAGACTCAAGTAACTATCGTCTAATGACATGCCTATCAACTATGCTTAAGCTGTTCACTGCAATCATAGCAAATTTCATATAAAACTACTTATCAGATAATCGGATTTATCCGATTGAACAAAAAGACAATTTTTAAAAATCCAGAGGAACAAAAGACCAGATTCTTATTAATAAAATGATTCTCAGAAATTCGAAAAGGCGAAAAACTAACCTAAACGTGGCATGGATAGACTATAAGAAAGCATTCGATCTGGATCCTAAAATCACTACAAATATTTGGAAATAAGAAAAACATATGTTCGTTTCTGGCTGCTGTTATGAAATCATGGAAAACAACTTTAATAGTCAATAATGAACGATTCGGAGATATTAGCATTAAACGTGGAATTTTCCAAGGTGATTTCTTGTCATCATTGCTCTTCAACATTTCTTTGATACCTTTATCTATGATTATGAACAAAACAAAACTTTGATATGAAATTCTTAAATATAATATTAAAATTTCCCATCTGTTGTATATGGATGACTTGAAGGTATATGGAAAATCGGCACAGCAAATGGACTCTTTATTGAACACAGTTCGTATTTTCCGTCAGAACATCAAAATGGAATTTGGTTTAGATAAATGCGCAATTTTATCTATTAAACGAGAAAAAATTAATGACACTAGCAATTTTAATTTTGATCAAGATAAATATATAAAAGCAATTTCAATTTTGATCAAGATAAATGTATAAAAGCAATTTCAGCTAATGAACACTATGAATACCTAGGAATATTGCAAGCCAGTGATTCTCCACTGGAAAGTTAAACAACAGGCAACAGCGGAATACACCAAAAAGTTAGAAATATTCTGAAAACAAAACTAAATGGATTAAACACAATTAGAGCAATGATTTCTTGGGGTAAACCATGATCCGATACACAGCTGGCATAATAGACTGGACAAAAGAACACCTGGACAAACTGGACTGCAAATTCACAAAGTGATGTTGACGGGTCGTACCTACCAAGGAGAATAGGTGGAAGGAGTCTGCTGCAAGTGAGACAGACTGTAGATGAAGAAGAAATTAGTTTAAAAAGTTACATCGACAATAGCCCTGAGCAAATGCTTCAAGCAATTACACAAGAGGGCCTTCTAAAAGCAACAGGAAACAAATCCGATTTCAAAAAGTGACAGCAAAATAATCGATATGTGCGCTGGAAAAATAACCTTTGCATGGCCAATTTCTTTGAGATACTAAGGAAAAAATTGACGTGAACAAGACGTACCAATGGCTACAATATGGATATATTAAAAAAGAAACAGAAGGATTTATTCTAGCAGCTCAAGAACAAGCATTACAAACTAAAATTTTGAATATCAATAATAACAGCAAATGCAGATTATGCGATCAGAAAGATGAGACTGTAGAACGTCTAATCAGTGCCTGCAGCAAAATAGCTCAAACTGATTATAAATACCGCCATGATCAAGTGGCCAAAATAATTTATTGGAATGCATGCAAAAAATATGCATTTCCTACTTCTGATAATTGGGGACAGCATAAAATAGAAACTGTATTGGAAAACGAAACAGCAAAAATTCTCTGGGATTTTCGAATGCAAACTGATCGGCATTTGGAACACAATAGACCTGACATCACAATTATCGAACATCGATTTGGATTATCGATATTGCAGTACCCACTGTTCTGGAAAACTGGAAAATAAATACTAAATATCGAGATCTGACAATCGAAGTTGGCTGGCTGTGGCTTAAACAAACCAAATTCATCCCTATAGTTATCGGTGCATTTGGTATAATTTCAAAGAAGCTATCCAACTACTTACAGCAATTAAACATCAACGAAGTGGCACCCATATGATCTACAAAAAAAACAGCATTACTTGGAACAGTCCATATTTTAGGACGCTACCTGACGGACTATTCTTAGATTCTTGTGAAAAATCTGTATTGTTCTGAATCACCAGTCAAATTTTTATTTATATGATATCTTGTTTTGACTGTGTATCAATTATGTGAATAATAATAATAATAATAATAATAATAATAATAATAATAATAAATTTCATTATGGTCTCCAAAAATACAAATAAAGGATTCAGATTTCAGTAATATCTAAGAGGTTACTTTGTTATGGCTTAAATGAGCATTCAATCCTTATAACTGTAAGAAGAAGAAGAAGAAGAAGATGATGAAACAGAAAAAAAATACAGCCAAGTTTCAGGTATGCCTGCACAATTTCTCTACTGGAATACTAAAAGAAAGAAATTAGTATCTTCTTTTCACACACACACACACACACACACACACACAAAGTCTGTTTATGTGTGCGTGTTATGATTATAATCGTGAATACTCCTCAGCATCCATTTCTGTGGCTCGTAATATCATCCTGTTTTCAGCCCGTCGTTTCTAATTGCTGCTATCCTTGAGGGGGGATGGGCTATTTTTTGCGGCGGAGGAAACTATTTGATTTTTTGTTTATTTTATTTATTTTATTTTTTTCACGTGATGCTCACATAGAAAACTATTGTGCATCCATTTTAAAGGTATAATATATCATTTAATTGAGTAATTACGTTATATCACGTCACTCCGCATGTTACTTCGGTCTGAAGAGTAATTAATCAAAACCCTCAGTTTTCAACGTTTCAGTGGTTTCACCTAGATGGCGCCACACTATTCACAAAGAAGTCGATTATTCGTGATTTCTATCATTGATAAAATTAATAAAAACAGCTTTTATTTGCATGCATAGAATTTGCAATTAGACAGCTTATTTTGGTCTAGTATAGCACCGTTGATTTGGCCATCCAGGTCCACAAGGTAAAGGTTAATTAAGCTAAAGAGGAAATCCAGCGAACGAAATATAATTAAGACAGAATTCATCCGGAAATGAATCTTAATAACAGTTAGTAATTAATTTAACCTGTCACGGCAACTAAAGCAACTTAAAGTGAAATTTACATCACAAACGCGCGTTTCACGCACCTTGTAGTTCAACATCTTTCCTTTTCCCCCCTGGTAAGATTTTAATGTCAACATAATAGGCTTTGAACTGTTTTTTCTTTTCCTCTTTTTTTTAATTACAGATTTACTTATTTATTTCTTTTTGCTTTGAGAAACTGGAAAAAAATTAAAAGAATAGTATAATAATATACTATTCTTTTATTTATTTTTTAATATGTCCGGGTAAATCAATCTGTCCATTTTTTTTATACTTTTATTACAAACATATTATTACATTATATTAAAATGCACGCGTATTTAAAGATACAAAATTACAAAATATTACAAAAGGAGTTTTTAAAATTATTGCGGTGTGTTATCCCCTTTTTCTTCGAAGAGGACTAGCACTAGCTCCATCTGGTATCAGTAGACTAAATTAACGCAGAAACGGATAATTGTAACGAGTGATTTTCTAGCAATCTGTAAAAAAATAAAAGATCTAATTTATCACTTTTATTCCATCTGCAAATGAATTACAAATGAAATATTAATTATAAATATAATTATTAAGTTAATTTCGCGAAATAACGTAATGAATAATATCTTACTACAATATTGCTTTACAATCATGTAGCTTTGTTGATGGATAGATGGATGTGGATATCACAAAGATTCTAAACTTATTAATTACTATAATTAAAAATAACGTTTCACCCGAATTACATAAGATTTCTTCAGGTGTAAAACACGAAAAGCTGAGGCCTCACTTCTTCGCTATTCAATGTCTCTGACTTGTTCTTCAATGCACTGCTGGATAGATTTTTCCGTTTGTTCGAAGCATTTATGACCACCCAGCCTGTTCCTTGCTAACCGGACTGCACGGTTTGAACGGAAACAGGCCTGTGGGGACAGTATCCTGGTATGGGGATTGTTCTCATGTACATTACTGGGTCCTCTCCTCCCTGTTGAACATACTTTGCCTACTAATTCTTATCTGGGAATTGTTTCAGGCAAGGCATTGCCTTACATGGTGACAATGTGGCCATTGGGATCGGAGCTCTTCCAGCAAGACAACGCCCCTCGTTATAAGCTCGCATTGTTCAAGCATGATGCAAAGAGCATTTTTTCCTCACCTCTATGGAACTCAGGTGATCATATCTGAGCAGTACTCAAGACATGGTCTTATTAAGGCCTTTTATAAAGTGGGAGAAATATCTTCTTGTCCAGACAGTTAAGAAACGAGTCATGTTCTTTCGACATTGTACTTGTATACCAGACACAAAATATCGATGTGTTCTCCATCCACAGAAATTATAGAAGCAAGAATATTTTTTTACTTTGATTTTTATTATTTATTCATGAACCTTATTTAGGTGCCTCGAAAATTAATCAAATTAGAGATATAGGTATAATGTTAAAATAAAAGTTAGTTATCTTCGTAATTTGATGTAAATATCATATAAGAATGCACTAAATTATACAAATAATCGAAATATGATTTACCTGTAGAATTACACAAACTCATTGAATTGTGGCTTGCGTTTTCCGATTCATGAATAATTTCCGATAATCCGTTATCTACACAAAGATAAAAGAATTGTTATATTAACTAGTTAATTCCATGTAAGATACATTTCAATGTGATATAATTCAGTTCTTGTCTTAATTGCCTCAGTAATTGGTAGAACATCAAACTTACACCTGGAATGCTTCTGTGCTAAAAGAGCAATTGTAATGACCAGTCCGCACACCATCAAGCAAAGGAACATTACAAGAAATAGAATCCGTCCTTCCATACATGTTCGTTGAGCATTCAATCTATAAAACATTTAATAGAATGAAATCCTTAACAACAACAACATCAAACTGAATTACTTTCATAATAATTACATTGAGATTGGTGCTTCAAAAATGTATTTTCAACAATGGCTTGAGTGAACTAGATGGACCAGTGGTTAGCGTATCCGCTTCTAGTCTAGATCTAATTAAGGACCCTCCATGACGTTCTGCAAAAGTAAGATTTATAGGCTCGGTTCTTGTCACTGACTACAGGAATATTTCTAGGACTTTTTTTTTTTGTAAAGAAAATTCCATTGTTAGTCGATTTTTGGTGAGAGTAAGGGTTTCCATCCTCGAAAAGACTCTTTGATCCCACAGTTCAGCAATACGCTCAATTGCTCTGGGAAAGATAAACCCTAGCTGCCTGCCGATTTCAAGAAACTCCCTTAGAGCTAAAAGAGCCGAGCCTTCTTTTAAAAAGTATATTCGTTCAAAAAGTATATATTTTAAATAAACCCCACAGAATATTTTCTAAAATATATACTAAAAACATACCTTCTGATGATTTCTTCTTGGTCTCTTGAAAGATTGTTGACCCCGTTTGCTTTGCTCATTTTCCTTCTGGATATAACAAAAAAGAAATTAATACGTAGGAAGTTGAGATCACCAGTATGCTATTGCTGAGAATAAATTACTTTTACATGTATTGACAAGGGAAAAAAAAAAGTAACGCTTAATGTGGTTGTACGATGCAGTAGTCCGTGGAAGTACTATTTATAATTATAACACTTCATCTGTTTGGACTTGTTATCTCTTAGTAATTTGTATTTCAGCCAACATGGGAGCAGAAACCTTATGCGGACTTTACACTTGAGAATGTAGGTGATGAAGGAGTATGTGTGTGTGTGTGTGTGTGTGTGTGTGTGTGTGTGTGTGTTTGAGAGAGAGAGAATTCCAAAGTTTTTTCTTCACCAATTACTTTTCGTTGCTTAATACATAATCTACATCCTTCCAAACTTGTATGAAATTTCGTCATTTTAAATGACACGTGGATGAAGTGCAGTTTGTCTATTATGAACGGGTTCATCAGATTGACAGTTTTTACTGGTCTTTAACCAGTTTTCGATTGCATAGTCGTCGAATCACGGCAGAGTGTTCAGTATAAATAGAATCTAATGTGTAGAGTTACCTAATTGCAGCAAACATACTAAAGAAGTTAACGTATTTCGAAATCCCTTATTTTATTTAAATAAATTGAGGTGCATATCTCTTGGAATAAATTAGGAAAGTGATGAAAGTTTTGTGAATATTTTATGGGAAACTATTTTAATTCACATTAAAAACAAACCCAGAATATGCACTCCGACATGAAAAAAAAAATCTACTATGGAATCCCAAAAAATTAATAATAAAAAAGTTAATTATAGCAGAATGCTATAATTCTTCAAGAATCTGAACCCCAAAATTTGCATTTAGTAACTTTTTTTTTTTAATAACCTTCTTAATATATAAGTTGCATTATATCCATACACGAGAGGTCGCAAGAACCGTAGCACGATGATGTCATGATTGAACAAGTGGTTGGTGAGAAGAAAGAAATCTGTTGACGTGTTTCTTGAAGAGTTGTGGATTGTATTCTTTGAGGAACATGATACGGGGAAAGGCTGTTCCAAAGAATAGAGGTAGACGAAATAAGGATGAGAAGCTGGTTCGATAAGTTTGGAGCTGGAATGTGCATGGACGTTGACAGACGGCTGCTCATTTTCATACACGATTACAGGACAGCGGAGGAATCGGTGGTGACCAATTCATGGGAGCAGCTTTCATTGAAATATCTATCTATCTATCTATCTATCTATCTATCTATCTATATATATATATATATATATATATATATATATATATATATATATATATATATATATATATATATATATATATATATATATATATATATATATATATATATATAAGTCATGCTGGTGAAACATAACATCTATGAGAAAGCGATTGGAGGGATCCAGAGAAATCAAGAAAAAGAGAGAGAGAGAGAAGGGAGCATTTATACTTTTATATCAGGTTGGTAACTATCCGTGCCATGTCAGTTGTGCCTCATTTATCTGTTATTAAATGAAGTTTGTTTTGGTTTCCACAAATAATAAAATTTACACAATATTGAAAATGATGACAAGGAATTTATTTAATCGGAAAAAATTTTTTTTTCGCCTTCTGACTCTTCTACTGTGACACTCGCTATCTTGCTTATCGGTGTTCTGAAAGCTTAGATCTTCTACTTCTTGTCATGGATTTAGGCCATGTGGCCTATTCTGGTCTCATGCCATCTCTTTTTTGGTCTTCCAATTCTTCTTTTTCCACTTATTTTGTATCTGTATAATATTTTCGGTAGTCTGTTGTTGTCCATTCGATTTAAACCACTGTCTTATGTAGTAGTTAATTCAGGGATTTTTCTTCATTTGTTTTATGGTCCCACTTGGTATCTCCAGCTGTTTTTCTGAGAAATTTCATTTTTCATCTTTCCTTTTTATGGTCCATGTTTCGCCTCCGTATAGTAGATTGGTTTTGATAAGACATTATATGGTCTGACTCTAGTGTGTTTTTATACTAGGGATGGATTAAATATATTGTTTACATATTATGCCATGTATTTTGACAAAGTTTGATAGTTTAGTGTCTATGTCTTTTTCTTCTTCGTATGATAAATCACATCCCAAGTATTTGAAAGTATTTACTTGTTCTAATATTTTATTATCTGTCATTATTTTACTTCTTATTGGATCTTATCCTTTGAGCTTAGAACTTTACAGTAGGATTTATTAAACCCTAAGTCTCCCTCTGTCCCGTAGTAATATGCCACTGCATCCAGTCATTCATTGGTGGGATTACCATTTTCCACAATAATAATCCTCACCTATGAATTTAGAACCACGAAACATTGGTGGGTTAGGATTGTCTAGAATTACACTCAAATCGACTAAGGCACTGAAGTCAGTATTTTACGTTTTGTAAACTGCAGATGTTCTTCAGGTCAGTTTGCTTGTTTTTGGAATGATACACTTAAGTTTCTGAGCGGAAGAAACCCTCTTCCATCTTCGTAAAATACCGACTAACTCACTAATTATATAAAAAAAGAAAGAAATAGAAAACTTATAAAGGTTTTCTACTTACTAGACGAGCTTCGAACCTAGGTCTTTCAAAGAAAAGACATTGTCAATACAGACTGAGCTGAGGTTCTGGAATTAAAAGTAAAATTTAATTGAATTGAATAATAATAAGAACACAAGATGGGAGACTGGAGTAGAGAGAGAGGCAAACTCGCCCCGTGAACACACGCATCTACAGACGTAGGACACTCCTGGAATAAGGATTGACCCTATTCAGTGGGATTTTCGGTTTCGAATGCCTGCACGGTGAAGTGTGGGTGTACTCGTGAACGTAAATCAGGATCAGGATATTTCACTAACTCGGTATCGAATTATGGACATGTCCTAATCCTTGCTATTTGCTCTGAACGTTTTGTTTTTGGGTTAAGAAAATTTCAGTCTGTTTATTAATTTTTGTGAATAAAAACACATAAAATAAGAATTCTCTGTCAATGTCCGTCTAAAGCTTTATCATTGTCACCCACGAGTTTATTTATTTATTTTAATCACTTTGTAAATATAATGACCATGTTATGACTACTGTACTCTAATAAATAAATAAATAAATAAATAGTAAAGCCGTTTAGTCAGAAAGACCTGTGTTCTTATCCTGTCTAGAAAGCTTAGAACATGATATCAGACAGAGCTTTTCAATCCATATGAATTAGCCGGTCTCATACGAATGTGAAGTTTTTTCTTCCAGAAACTCAAGTTTTTTGTCCCTCAAAATATCAAATTGGCTCCGTGAATACACATCTACAAACATAGGATACTGTTTGACAAGAAAGGCAACTGGAAACTTCGTTCTATGATAATTATGTAGTAAAGTAGCATGGCTACCCCCCTGCCAACCATTGGGTTGAGGGAATCCCTCCCCCCCCACACGCATACAGATTATGGAAGAAATGTGAATATGCAAGATTTAAGGTGACTAGTGGCTTATCTCAGGGATGAGCCCTTGGTCCATTTGTTATCCAGTCTTTATATTAATGACATTGGTAAGTATTTGACAGAAGATACAACTATTTGTTGATGATGCAAAGATAGGCAGGAATGGAACTGACATACAGTGCTTGCAGAATGATTTAAATAAGCTGGAACTGTACGCATGTGAAAATGATTACCAGGTCAACGTTAGTAAATGTAAAGTTATATGCTTTTGTCTAATGAGATATCCAGTGGCGTATTATATTGGCGGGATCATGCTAGAGATTATGCTAAGGACCTTGGTGTTTTAGAAGATAGGAAATTGAAGTTCAGAGGTCGGGGCCATATAGCAAAGATTCGAATAACTCAGAGGATACTTGCAATGCTAAAACGAATATTTACATGTAAGGATAAGGAAGTTATTTTGACTCTTTATACGCCTTTGATACTATCTCATCTAGACTAGTTGTTCATCTGGTTGCTAAGCAGAATGTTAAACATGATATTGAGACTGTGGAATGTAGATTATGAGGAGAGATTGAGAATTTGGAAGTTGAGAATGAATGCAGTCGTATTCAGCAGTGGGTGACATGTGGCTTTCCTCGATGAATCCCTGACTCCCTGGAGGTCTCTTATAATAATAATGATTATATAATCATTATAATTATAATTATAATGCCTCTTATAATAATAATAATAATAATAATAATAATAATAATAATAATAATAATAATAATAATAATAATAATAATAATAATAAATAGCGCAGTTTTAGAAGAACGACATGAAATGTATCTTTTTGGAAAAGACAATGAGGATCATTTTTATAAAAAAAAATGAGAAAAAATGTAATTCGTACATTTTTGAATTTTTCATTTTATCATAGAAACGTGATTGAATATAGGATTATATATAGAGCTTGCATAATTATTTGATACAGTTTTTTGTCGAGTTATAGAGCAAATAAAAAATAAAAAACCAGCTAACGCCTTTTATTTCCTTATAGGCAGTAGACGAGGCCTTTTATACCCTATCTAGCTTTTGGAGACTGAGTGGACAGTTCAATCTCTACCTGTAGCCAATCAGAGGTAGCTGGCCCATGTCTATCACTAATGGCCAAGAACGTGCCGCAAGCGGCCCGTAATGTGATTTTGTGCGGCCCGCGGCAGAATTAAAACTATATTAAATTATATGTATTATTAATTTAGTTATTAGTTTTGACCGCAGATTTTCTGATTGATATACTAGTTATATTCGTTATTTCTGATGACGGAAACAATTTATATTCTCAACACGGAATCAAAATTGCTTTAAAAAGATTGTCTGAAATAATGTGGGTACTACGGTCGATTTTCTTGAGTTTCCGGGAGGAAAAACCGCTTGCCCGTGCCAGAGATCGACTAACTCGGGAATCTGTCGAAGAAAGGCTTAGAAAAAGTTCCTCCAGTAGGCGATTAGACTTGAGCTTTCGTCAAACTTCGAGCGACCAAGCGCAGAGGACGCAAGCGTCACTTCCAGTGAGCTACGCAGGCCTTTATACAGAGCACATAATGAAGTTATAATCAGCGAGGTTTGGAAAGCAGTGTAAATAAAAAAAAATCATAAAATAATATGCTCACTTTAAATCAATAAAGTAATCGATTTCATTTATTTTCTACATAGCGTAGTTTCACTAACTAGTTATCATTACAAAATGTAAACACATTCTGGGTTTGATGAAGAAAATAAAAAATCATCTAATAAATACATTTTAATAAGTAATAAATATTTTGCAAATGGAATGCACAGATGTCAAACATTGGTAAAGCAACAGAACTTAATTTATTATTATTATTATTATTATTATTATTATTATTATTATTATTATTATTATTATTATTATTATTATTATTATTATTATTATACGTGCATCTGTCTGCGTAGGCAGACAGATGCACGTACGCTGTACGCTGCTCCTGGTTTTATAGGTTTAAAGTGTTAATTAACTCATGTTTCTAACTTGCAAGTGCTACTATTTAATTCAACTAGTCACGCAAGACAGGGATGTTCAAATTACCAAAATCGGATAAGTAAGATTCAAATTTTCAGTGTTGGAAGTTCATAGAGTGTACTGCAGTCACCAGCCAACGAAGAACAAAGGACGTCGCCATTTTAAAAGTCGCACTATAGTCGCTAACGGGAAGAAAGGCTAAAGATCACCGAGACAGCGAAGTTCAAGCAAAATGAGTGTAACAAATGCAATAAGCCATTAAGCGATGAAGGGGACGGGCCGCAGTGTTCCGGATCTAACAAAAAACAACACTGGATCTCAGAAAGCACGTGGAAAGCAAAAGGAGCTGTGAAATGGCAATGTCAACAGTGCCGTGAGAAAACGAAGAACAAAGACCAGACACCAAAGAAAAGTAACGACGCACATCAAGGTAAGCCGCTTCCGGATCCTAAAATTATAGATAACTTTGATTCATTTAAACTCATGGTGAAAGACTTATTAAATGCACACATGGAACAAATTAACAAAAAATTCGAGGAGTATGAACATTACATACAGTTCAATAACGAGACCTCTGAAGAAATGTTAGGAACCGTGCGAGAAATAAAGACGAAATTAACGGTAGCGATAGAAACGCAAGAAACACTCCAATCCGAAAATCAAGAATTGCGGAAAGAAGTAAACACACTCAAGTGCCAAATGGAACACATGCTACAAAAAGAAAGGAAAAAAAGAACTTCAAATTGAGGGAATAACGAAAGAAAATACAAAGACTTAAGCAACATAATGCAATTGATCGGCAGCAAAATTGGAATTCAAATCGCAACCACAGATATCACCTATATCAACCGAGGCCCACAAAGAAATAGAGACCGCCACCAATCATCGCTCGTTTTACCAACAGAAATCTGAGAGACTCCATTCTTACAGCAAGCAAGAAAACAAGGCCGACAACAACGATCCTAACTGATAAGAAACTCCCAACACCAATCTATATAACGGAACACTGGACTTCATACTTCAAAAATCTTCTATACCAAGCAAGGAAGACAAAAACAGAGAAAAATTACAAGTTCCTGTGGACAAAGAATTCCCAGATATTTTTGAGAAAGAATGAAAACACTCGAGTATGCATAATTACAAGTGAATCCGACTTACACAGCCTACCAATATAAAAAACTAACTCTTAAGAATAAGATTAGAACTTATTTAAAAACTATATAATGGAAATCTGAAAGATAGCGAATATATCCAGTCAGACAACATAAACTTCAAGGTCTTTGACTCTTTGAAGAAATGGTCAAACAACATTTCCACCAACACCTACTTCACAATCACACACACAAACATAAGAAGTATAAAATACACTGGCTTACACTGATAACACAGCTCAATTATACCATGATAAACATAGATGCGCTAATACTGACCGAAGTTGCAATAAACAACACAGAAATTTACGCATATAACATAAATAATTACCAAACCTACAACTTATGCAGACCAAACAAAAGAGGAGGTGGAATTGTGGCATTTATCAAAGAAAAATACAATGTGACAGAAAAACAAACTCACTTCGAACATGCGGAAAACACTAATTTTGGAACTCACAAATAGCCACAATAGTATCAAATACACAATAAACACAATATACAGACCCCCAGATAATAATCCACTCAGTTTTCTTCACGAGTTAGAAACATGGCTAAGCGGCATCGAACCGCGTACAACACACAGGCTCATCCTAATAGGAGACATTAACATAAATACTCTTGACCACGCTTCTTCAACCACTAACACATATCTTGATATACTAAGTCAGTACAACATAAACCCTACCATTAACTCCCCAACAAGAGAAGAAATACTCAATAACTCACTAACACAATCATGCATTGATCATATCAATATACGGGCTCCCATCCATACATATACATCATCAGTAATTAACGTAAAAATTGCCGATCACTACTTTGTCTCAACTTCGTTTTATTACGTTTCCTACCCCCCCCCCCCCTCCCACCACCACAAAAGTGGACAAAACTCGATCATACTAAAGAGCATTGTCGATAACCAAGTAAAAAATACAGACTGGAATTCCCTACTTAAAATAAATGATCCTGTAACATTATACGACGATTTTCAACTAAAGTTCACAGAAATATAGAAAAACGCAACAAAACCTACACAAATGAGGCGACAAACAGTCAACAATCCATGGATAAATGATGACATACTAAATACTATTACTGAAAAAGAAAATCTATGGAAAAAACTTAAAAAGTCACCCAGTAACACACATTTACAAACCTTATACAAAAACACAAGAAATAAACTAACAACAAAAATTCGTAGGGCTAAAAGACGCTACTATTTCCAAAAATTCATGGAATATAACGACAACATTAAGCAAACATGGGCTACACTCAACGAATTAGTAACCCGAAAAAAGAAAACTTCAGCAAAAGATTTTATTGCAAAAAGCTTCGGTCAGGACACAAACCAAGAGGAACTAGCAGACTCATTCAACCATGCTTTCACAAACAACATCACACAACTCAAAAAAAGACAAACTACCAACGATCAACAAAAAACTACCAACACAAAGTCAACAACAAACGATGTATTTTCCACCCATAACAAAACAGGAACTGAAAGAAGCACTCCTAACACTAAAACCAAAGACCACTCCAGGAATAGACAAAATAAGACTCACAGACCTTTTAACACACTTTGAACAAATAAATCCAATAATTTTGAAACTCGTGAACATAATATTCGACACAGGCATTATTCCACAACAACTAAAAACTGCAGTAATTACGCCAATATACAAACACGGCAAAAGAAACGATACTCAGAACTACAGACCAATAACTACACTACCAGTCATCTCAAAAATTCTAGAAAAAATAACACACACCAGACTACAGAACTATTTACAGAAGTACAACATCATCTCACAAAACCAATACGGCTTTCAGAAAACAAAAAGCATCATTACTTTATTAGAAGACATCGCCGACACAATAAACAAAGCTCTCGACAAAAACAAGTACGCCGTCCTTATACTGCTGGACCTAACCAAAGCATTTGACACACTGGAATATGACATATTACTCAT
Organism: Typopeltis vanoorti; assembly: GCF_054136105.1. Lineage (NCBI taxonomy): Eukaryota > Metazoa > Arthropoda > Arachnida > Uropygi > Thelyphonidae > Typopeltis > Typopeltis vanoorti. The sequence continues at coordinate 68,031,573 of NC_143569.1, forward strand.
CAAACTATACTCAATAGGTATAAGAGGAACACTGCATACATGGTTCAAGAACTACCTCTCAAACCGAACCCAAGTAACAAAAATAGGTACATGTCACAGTCGGAGTATATAAGTAAAACATGGTGTACCTCACGGTGCCATATTATCACCCACTCTATTCAACATATACATTAAATGTTCATAACACATCCATAAGAAGTCAAATATTTCAATACGCAGATGACACTGCACTACTAGCAATCCACACAGACAAGCTCTCTGCAAAGCACAACAAGACCTAAACGAAATCACAACATACTTCCACCAAAACGCAATTCTAATCGACGGCACCAAAACACAGATGTTGATAATACACAACCCAAGAATCATACTCCCCGCATCACTATCGATACATTGTCACACATACCGCTGCATTAACAACAAAAATACCTGCCAATGTTCCGAAATCAAACCTGTAACACACGCAACCTCGGTCTCTATATAGATTGCCACCTTAAATGGACAAAACATATAGAATACCTACACACTAAACTCTGGATCATCGCAGCAAAACTCTTCCAAGTTAAAGACATTATTCCACCCAACATAAAAAAACTCCTATATCACGGTATCTGCGAATCCCTACTCAGATACGGAATAACAGTCTATACAAATACATCAAACAGCCACCTAACAAAATTAGAAACACTACACAGGAAAATCGTGTCAACAGTGATCTGGACACCTTACACGCAATAACCAATATCCGACAAGCACATGGCGATACACAGAATTCTGAGCATTAAAAACCTGAAACACTACATGATATTAACAAGGAATTACTTTAACATCATCTATCGAAACAACAGAGACACATATCGTATAGCACGACCTACAACAATTCTCTACATCCCCACACCCTTCAACAACTCATACGGTTCTTTTGTGAGATCACATCAGATACCTACGCAACTCAACAACCTACCAAGAAAGTTAAAACACTTAGATAACTACAGAATATTAAAAAACGAACTCTGGAAAATATACCAACAAAGTTAAGAAACCATTAACACTAATATACACATCACAAATCACTAGCATCCAATGCCTACATCCCATACATAAACAGCAGCAACAATACAAATAGTGAAGGCTAAATCCCACTCTCTTCATACAAGCTAACCCAAGCTTCGAAGTAGGTGGGATTAACTTGCCTCACTCATTTACAAATAATCCTTATAAGCAAATGCAGAAATGTGTATGCATAATCATTCTTTCTCAAACTTAAAAAAAATAAATAAATAAATAAAATAAAAATAAAATAAAAAAGTATGCAAAAAATTCTATATAATCTTCATTGTTAATATTAGAAGAACATGTGTTGTAAATACATAATATAAAGGCAAAAAAGTATTATTAAAATTTTAATTGAAATCCAATGTAGGAATTGCAGCACTTAGTGCTGAACTCTGTAAAATTATAAGATGCAATGTCACACAAGATGTTTATTGTATGTATAAATATTTTAGCAATCAATAAAATATATTAAAAAAAATAGACTTCGCCAATGTCATCGACGATTTTGCTATCAGAAAAGCAAGAAAAATAACATTTTAGAATGTTGATATTAAAGTTTTACTTCAAAAAAAAATTATTATTATTATTATTATTTAAGTTAAGGGATATTACATCCCATATTGTTTCTTAGCCGAATAAGAAACTCAAAGAGTTTTGGCTCTTCATAAAATTAGTATATTATTATTATTATTATTATTATTATTATTATTATTATTATTATTATTATACACAACAAACTCAGGATAATAGCAAGCAAACTATATCGATTGAAAGATATTGCCCCGACACACACAAAAATACTAATCTATAAAGCATATGTGAAAACATTTTAAGATACGTAATCACATCATACGCATTTTGCGCAGACTACAAACTTAACAGGTTTCAATGATTGCAAAATAAAATGGTAAAACTAATATATTCTGGGAACAACCCACACTTATGCGAGCAAACTGGACAGAACACAAAATATTTAAGATGAAACACTTATGCCACTACACAATCATGTTAAACAATACTTCAGTCCAACCTACAGTGTAACCAGAACAGCATACCAGACTACAAGACCACAGTCAACAAACTACATAACATATAAGTACAATAATCACGACGGAAAAGCCACCTGAAACTTCTACGTACCTGACACGATAAACAAACTGCCGTTCAACGACAGAAACCTAGAGAAATTCCTCTCTCTCTCAGTCACACACACATGCACACACAAAAAACCAATAACAAACCCCTCTAAAAAAAAAAACACCATTACAAGGACGCAAACATAGCATACCCAAATCCAACCCCACTTGCAAAAAAGTTAAACCGTGCACAAGCAGTAGTAGTCTTCTAAGCATCTACCTACCAACAGTAAAATCAACACTTGAGTGCGATGGGTATAGAAACAAAGCCACAAAACCACTGCCATCTATTAACTTCCTCAGATAAGCTCTATGAAGCGTCGAGGAAGAAATCAGAAATGCCACCCAAAGAAACATGTAAATATTATAATCGATTTAATAAAAAGTAAATCATTGTAAATTTAAATGGATCATTGTAAATATGTATGTGAAAAAAAGATGAAAAACACATTGTTAAAATCATTACCTATGCAATTTAAATAAGATATTTTCCTAGCATGATGTACAGAAAAATTATTATATAGATAGATAGATAATCGTGTGATCCATCCTGAGTAACTGAACTACAACTGATTGTAAACTATTACGAAAATTGTTATTACTACCAATAACACACAAATTGTTGTATTATATGACTTGCGCACTGTACAAAGTATGAGATAAATTGGAATCTGAATTGAACCACAAGTGAAAAATTGTATTATCCCTTAAATTGTATGTATTATATAAGTATGTGTATTATATGTATTACATAAATTGTATGTATAATTAACTTGTATGTATACGTATGTAATTTATTAGACAGATAAAAAAATATTTTTAGACATAAAAAAATATTATTATTATTCGTAATTTCTTCAGTTACCCAAGTTTATAGATGGCGCCACATGACACGATTTGTTGTCGTTTGAAAAACTTTTATTTTCAAATGAGTTGAGTAAAAGAAAGAGAATCGACATTGCTACTGATACGTTATCTTTTAAAGAGTACGTTATCGTTTCTCAACTGATATTTAATAGTAGTGAGTATAGATACACAAGGAAAAAAGTAACTTGAAACCGCAAACGATGCAAATAAAATCGCAAGCTCTATTTACCAACATTTCATGGGTTCAGGGTCGGCTTTAAGCTAATTTATTTATTTCGTGTCTATCGGAAGCAATGAACACTTCAACAGCTAAATTATACAATTCATAAAACGATTTGCAGTATACGATAAAAGAGTAATTAGTAATACAAAAGTGGAGACATATAAGAAAGAACATGAGTGTGCAAATGTAGATGCCAGCCCAGAAGCAGCACCTTCTGTGTACTTAGCCGAATCTCTAGTTATGTAAGGTTGATTCAGTTGTAGGCATATCAAAAGATGTTCCATGTTTCTGTTTCGCCACACTTGGTTCAGGACCGAGTTAAACCGACAGGATAGATTGGACGCAATCAGGCTATGTGGTGAAGCAAAACGTTTTTACAATTTGATAAAATTTTGCTAAGCAAAAAGCAAGAAAATTTCTCCATAATTAAATTATTTTTCTTTCTTTTTTGTTTATATAAATGTCTCATCAATAAATATATTATTTCATTTTTAACATTGTTTAATAGCATATGTTCCAGATATATATGCTTAAATTAGGAACCTACCAAAATGATACCAACTAGAGCCCGCATTTGGTAGTACTGCCGGGAATGCATAAGTTAACGGTCATCGTTGCAATGAATCGGAAAGAATTGCATTTAAACAATTGTTTTCGCCAGAAAATGTGTTTTGGATACTACACATAGCGAACCTCGCATTATCGCACAACGATGAGGGCATTCATTTTTTTTTTTTAATAAATATACGTAATCATAATAATGACCATTGAAGGAAAAGTTGACAGTCGCTTAACTTGGCAATGGCTTCAGCACGGCAACGTGAAGAAAGAGACAGAAGATCCTGATAAGAAGTCCACCAAATATTAAGAAATACGATGGCTGTCAGGTTTATTAATGCGAAAAATGGAAGCGAACGAACATACGTTTATGTTGTAAGTTAAAATGGGCGATTAAAGCCGGAGAAAGAGAGAGAGTGAGAGATAATGCTTATAAAACTGTTCACTGTACTTTTTTCCCGCTCTCCACTCCTCTGTACATATCTTCCTTATAAAAATTCCAAGGATAGCCTCTTGTTCTGTGTCTGATTTTACTCACTCATATGAGACTAGTATATTATGCAAGACATAACGCACTGGTCTCAGTTTTTATGGCTTCTGCCGTAATTCGAATATCAGTACAACCCTTTCGTTCCACTAGCTAGCGCTTTAGCTCTCACAGGAATTTCGTATTTCTGAGAGATTGGGAAAGACATTTATAATCTTAGGTTATGATGACGTGTAGTGCGAATAGAAGAATAGAAAATTCACTCACGGCTTTAATAGTACAGATTGCATAGTGTTAGTATGAAAATATTGTTCTAAATTAAGAGAGAAAGTATAAACACAGTGCATTCGATTTCTAGAATGGACTATCTTTGAATGTGTTGAAAGGTACGAACTCAGTTAGCTTCGTTTACTTCGACGCAGTTTCTTAGTGGCACATGATATTCAAATTCTATTTTATCGCAGCTATCTTTGAGCTACGAATTTTGAAAATACAAAACGCGAATCAAATTACACCAAATGAAAATTATTATTAAACAATAATTTTTTTAAAAAAAATCTTACCTTATAGACGTTTTCAAATTTTAACTTGGCTTCATGATGTGAAGAAATGTTGGTCGCTGACTGCGGTTAGCATTAACTGAGTGCTTTTGTACCCTAGTGGGTCTGATAACCTCGTGGCATAAGGTTATCTCTACGAGACTGCTCGACTGAGGTTGGCAGAGAACGTTCTCATATCGAATTTAGGTTAAAAAAAGATTAGTAGTTGAAATTTCGTAGGACGTTAATTTAAATGAATATGATGTCATTGCAGGTTGTTCGAATAGCAGTAGACATACAAACACAATAACGTTTTATCACTTCGTTGTTTATCTAGCTATTTTTTGACCCTCTCTAAAGTCACCTCATTTTAACCTGTATATAAATGACGTCATATTCAGTTTGTTTACCTTTCTTATTCTATAAATTGGAGTGCAAAAAGGGTTAGTTCTTTTCAATTACGAACTTAGTAGCAATACATGTATAACCGGTGGGTAGTTTCAATTGTAATTGATTTAGAAATGAACAGCAATAAATAATGAAAATCTTAGTAAAATGTTTCGAGATAATATGAAAAAGAAATTAGTTGTAAGTTTATATACAAATGTATGAAACTGAAGTATGAAATATATAAATATATTTCATACTTCAGTTTTTAAAGCTAGTTTGTCTATTGCAATTAGCGTTATTATAGAAATAACGTTTCTATAATAATACAAAAAAAAAGGTCCAAATTTGAAGTGGACATTTAATTCATACTGAAAATGTAACTTTGGAAGCGTGTTCAAGGAAGTTGCATGCTTTTACTCTTAAGGTTGATACTTCTTTTCACAATTTTGTACAAGAAAGCATTTACTTTTTTAGGGTTATGACGAAAATTATTTATTTAGATTAACTTTCACTTCGATTTTCATCAATTTCCATTGTGTTGTCAGTAGCGGCGACATCCTTTCGGTGGTAAGATCTGTTTCAAGTTCCATCTCTAAGGTGAATAGCACTTAAAAGGGCTCTTAAACTGTAAGCTTATTTTTCTTCACGGAAACTTTTTTTTTTTTACTCCTGCAAACTAACAAACCGGTTAGAGAATACACTTTTTTAAACAGACAGCAGACTATGGAAATAGGATTAGTTACTTCATCATAGCATAAAATGATGTTTATAAAAAACTAAGTTTCTTGAAAATGACAGGCCTTTTTGTCTAAGAGGGAAGATGGGATGGGTCAACTTTTTTACAAAATTTTTGACTTTCAACTGGAAATTGTTTTATGTTCAAATTTGCTATCAGCGTTTCCGTGCCACAGTCGAAAGTACAACCGGTGCCCTTTGGTTGAAAAGACCCCAGTGTAATGAGTTTGAATCTCGGAGAAATTATGAAAAATGTTCCTTTTCAGGTGAATTATCGGATCCCAGACGAAATATGGTAGAATCTCTCTCTCTCTCTCTCTCTCTCTCTCTCTGTGTGTGTCTAGAAATTTGAGGTTTTTCATCGTACGAAAAAAAAAAAAAAAAAAGCATGTGAACATGCAAATGACAGAGATAATATATTCATGATCAAACCTTAGCTACTTCATGCCAACACAATTCAAATGTCTTTCTCATTGATCAAAGAAATTCAGGTCGTCTTTATCGAAATTCCTGTCATTTAGTGGGATATTCTTACTCTCACGCACACAATAAATCACACAAGATTTCTGATCGCCTCATATTTTGTGACTTTAGTAAGTGGGGATTGAAACTCTAGAATGCATTTATTTGTTTTACAATGTTATAGTTGCCTAATGAGTTAGATGGCATCATGGGAGAGTCAGTAGACAATTCAAACTTTATGAATTTTACTAACCTTTCCCTTCCAAATTTCATCAAAATCCACCAAGTGGCCGAGAGATGAAAGTCAACAGATAGACACATGCACTCAAACCATAAGGCTTTCTGTTTACTATCACTTTGCTAGTAAGCATTCCTTTAACAGTATAAAGCAATTTGGGGATAAGTATTCTCTTTACTAAGCGTTCTCCTTGTTCTCACACTCCTTATTATGACAATTTCTTTTGTCATTGTATTACAGTAATTAATTAGTAAAGGAGCAAAACTTGAGGGAAGAGAATCATCTTCAATATTATACGGATGACAAATGATGCCCAAGATATTCTGTTATTACCCTTGTTTTACCTGATCTGTATTATTTTTATTTTTTTAATGATAACCCCATACACGAGAGGATGGGCAACCTAAAGCTATCAGTGCCATGGATGGGCGAGAAGGAAATTGTTTCCATCTAGTTTGAAGAACTGTGGATTATATTCCTGAATCCTGTCTGGGATGTGAATGACCTTTACAGGTACTTTCCAAACGAGGTTTAGTTCTGGGGGGGTAGGGAAGAAGGTTTTTTTTTTTTTTTTTTCTTTTAGCCAAAGAAAAATACAGTTCTTCACCGCCTTAGTTTCTTCAGCCGTAATTTCAAACAAGCAAATAAACCTACTGAAATTGAAATGTTTAATCCCATAGCAGATTGGAAAACACCCAGTGAATTTCATGGTCTTTGGCTGCAATTTGACTAAAATCTGTTACATTACACAATTTCTAAAGTATATTACTGTCATTCACACATTATCACTTGGTAGAAAACAGTGGCGTACTTCGCGTAAGTTTCATTCTTTTCCCTCAAAAAAATGTGTGGACTTCTAGTGGTGGATACGGGAAGGAATTTCCTCTGTCCAAATATAAATTTTCTGTTAAACATAGTGTATAACAGTAAAAACATGAATATTATTATATAATATTAATTAATTGAAAAAAACAAACAAAGAAACATGTTTTTCACTGTTTCCTTTTTGTTATATAGTAAAATAATGAAAATTTGAAAGTGAAAAAGTTATATATGAGAAAAATTAAATTACATTAATAAAATCTAAATTTTTTAAGTACATGTATTTCATAATTGGTTTCTTTTGCATTCTCTCAAACATTTATCTAATAAACAAACCATAATTAAAATTCTTATAAGTAAAGTGTAGATATTAGATCCAGCATTATTTCAAAGCCGAATGTAGAAACTATGAAAGTTTCGTAAAAATAAGTTGACCAGAGAGCTTACGGGAATACCCCCACCCCGGCATTTACGAGTAGCCTTAGCGCAGACTACGAGTACTTAAAAGACATAGGCGCCTTTCAAGCGTCTATATACAGTATTCGCCTTTTATTAATCCATTTCGATAAGGTTTCACTGGGCTGACAGCTGTTTCGAACTGGTTGGTTCTCCTCAGAGACCAGGCACTGTTTAAGTAAAGGTCACTCTAAAAATTAGGCGATCTTCCAGACCACTCTAAACGAGTGACCGAAAGATCGTCCAATACAGCGGTGGTTCTACTCAGAGACAGGCTCACCCTACCACTGAGCAAAAAACATGAGCAAAACCGCTCATCGTTCAGGAAAAAGCATTCACCGCCACGGCCCCGATACAGGCCATGCCGGAAAACACCAAACCCCGGAGACTCAAATTGCTCCCTTAATGTGTAAGTAAAGAGTTTCTCTAAAAATCAGGCGATTCCCCGAGACCACTCCCTACGAGTGACCGAGGGATCGTCCAACTCAGCGTTTGTTCCACTCAATAACAGACTCACCCTACGACTGAGCAGAATCGTTCATATTCCAGGGAAAAGCGTTCACCGACAAGGCCCCACACAGGCCACACTGGAAAACACTAACCCCGAAGACTCAAATTGCCCTGTCACAGCAGAAGCCTTAAGGGATCAAAAACTCTTGTTCAGTACCAAAGAACTTGAAATGTCAGAGAGATGTATTTTTCGTAAGCAAACTATCGGTCGATGCGTAAAAGTAATCACTAAAATAAAGAGCCAAAAGGCTTCAATAATTGGGCGAAGCAAAATTATATAAGTGAGTATTTGGGTATTAGATCCAACATTTATTTCACAATATATATATTATTTACTAAGTTCAATGATTCCCCAATGAATTTTAAAGCTCTTCTTTGAAGGTCCAACACACACACACACACACACACACACACACACACACACACACACACACACACACACACACACACACACACACACACACACACACACACACACACACACACACACACACACACAAAGGTTAACACTTTCGTTGCCAAGCTGAAAATTGCAATTTCGTGTGGTGGGCAATTTTTTTAAAAATTTAGTTAGCGACGTCCACGCGATAACACGTGATCGGCAGTTTGGTGAGAACTCGCATCGCGCGATATCGCGTGTTTGGCAATGAACATGTTAAAGAGTTCACAGAAGAGTCTACACACACAAAAAAAGAAGAAGACGTACTATCATCTCACTTAATATAGAAGGAGCCTTCGATGCTGCGTGGTGGCTAGCCATAATCAATCAATTAAGAGATTTAAAATATCCCCAAAACTTCCACTATCTTACAAAATATTATTTTACAGACAGAAGTGCAACCATAACATTAAAAACCACAGCTGGAACGAAAGAAGTCAAACGAGGCTGCCCACTAGGCTTCTGGAACATCCAGTATAACTCGTTATTAAGACTACCTTTCACTACTGAAACAAAAGTCATAGCTTTCGCCGATGATGCGAGTCATTATCCGAATCATGATAATCATTCGGATAATCATGATATGCTTTGGTTAATGAATCGGAGACCCGACGGCTTACAGTTAGAAGTAACGGCCAACGAAGAACTCTTTAAAATTACAGAGTGGGCAAACGAGAAAAAAGTTACCTTCAATAGCATCAAGTCTAAAGTGCTCCACATCTCACGCAAAAAATCAAAACAATCTGTAACGGTCTTCCTAAACGGACAAGTTTTGGAGGTAGTCAGTGAGCTAAAATAACTAGGAATAATAATCGATGAAAAATTTATCTTCAATAAGTATATCTCATATGTTGCCGAAAAAAACTTACAAGTAGTAAACCTCCTAGCTAAGTCGGCAAGGATTAAGTGGGGATTAGGCCAACGAGCGCTGAAAACAATATATACTGGAGCTATACTACCACTGATATCTTATGCTGCACCTGCCTGGAAACATACACTAAAATAAAAGATAAACCGACAAAAACTAAATAGAGTTCAACGCCTTATAGTCATACGTACAATTAAAGGATACAGGACAATATCTTCGAGGCAGCAATTGCAGCTCTAGCACCGATCTGCCTGAAAATACAAGAATTCTCTCTTATGTATGAAGTCACTTCCGGAAGATATAACGAAAATTACAGCATTGATCCAAATTGCTACGAACGTTATTCGCTTCACTACAGTAGGTGACCTCACCCAGCAAAGAGAACATATATTAAGGAGAAGAAAAGCTCTGGAAGTGACGAATTCCATATACACTGACGGAAGCAAAACCAGAGGGAACGTCGGTTGTTCTTTCATTGCATATAACAAGCAGCCATTATAGGACGCTGTCCTAAACTGCATCTTCTCTATTCCAACAACTAAGCAGAACAACTATAGTTCATTCATTTACATATCTCCTGGAATTAGAAGTCAACACCTCTCATCAAAAGACAGCAACAATTTACAGTGATAGTAGAAGCACTATAGATGGCATAAAAAACCAGAACCGTCATATTGCATTAATAGAACAGACAAGAAATCTGGTTCGAAATCTCACTCTATCGGGATGGCAAATCAAGTTCTGTTGGGTGAACGCACATACTAGGATAGCAGGAAACGAGGGAGCGGATCAGCTGGCTAAAGAAGCAGCTAGAAACAAGTTACCCAAAAGTACTCCAAATCTGCTATGAAAACGCTTGCAGAAGAAAGAAGCCTAGACTTGTGGGAAGAAGAATGGAAAACATAAAAAAAACGAATCAACAACAAAAGAATTCTTGCCAAGCATCAGAAATAGACTCCAGCTGAAAAACACCCCATTTCTCCAGGTTTAACCACGCTACTAACGGGACATGGAAAACTAAGACACTACTTAACACAGATTCCATATCCTGGAATCACCATCATGCATTTGTATTCCACATCTTCAACAGACTGTTGACCACATACTTTACCACTGTCAGCTAGTGGACTCCATCCGGATGCCCCTAATACAACACTTCATCACTTCCGGAGACAAGTGGCCAGTGTCAAAACAGAGACTTATTGAAAAGTATTACTTAGAATTAATTAAATTTGCCAATAAGATCAACCAGTCATTGTATTGTAATACAAACTACTGATATTGTATGAATTATATAGTGTAAATATAATGTATATATAAAAATATAAATATGGATGGAAAGGTTAAAATACGTACATACAGATGTAAAAATATAAATGTAAATATGAATGTTGATACAAAATAATAAATATAAATGTGAATCAGTACTTGGAAGCTACATGTAATATATGCCTTGTATACAATGGAGCATGTAGGAATAAATTATCTCCTAGTAGGGTTACACACATACACAAACTGGAAGGATATATAAGTTTAAATCCTGTGTTTGATTTGTAAAACAGCATGGAATGCCTATGGCTTAACAAATAAAATTCTTGAGCTGCAAGAATTCGCAAAAAAGATACAATCCAGACATAATCTTGATCAGTGAATTCCACCTCAGACCATCAAACAATCCAAAACTAAGAGGTTATATTTTATATAGGACAGACAGACTTAATTCTAGTGGAGGCGGCACAGCTATTTTTATTAAAAATTATTTGAGCCACAACTCGCTGACCAATCCCCAAAATCTAAACCTTGAGGTGACAGGTGTGGAGGTGCACACTAATAACGCAGGCAAACTCAAAATCTACGCAGCGTACAATCCTCCCAGCATTCCACTATTGACAGCAGACTTAGACTCCATCCTCGGCTCCACGGATTTTTTAATTATAGCAGGAGACCTACTAAACTCCAAACATACGGCCTGGTTCAGTTCGTCAATCAACTCCAAAGGCTGTAAGCAATTTAACTAGGCAAATCAACACAGCAATAGCATCAGTCACTCAAACCACTGTCTTCCACGCTCCCAACTGGATCCCAGAAGAGATAATGGACCTGATTAGGGCCAACAATAAAGCCAGAAAGCGATATCACAATACCAGAGCCCAGCAGGACAAAACAACCTTAAACAACCTGAACAGACAGGTTCGTGAAGCCCTCCAGATGCACAGGAATTCCAAATGGGAATCCAAATTCAGGAAAATCAACCCAGAAGATAACTTCATGTGGAAGTTTGTAAAATCTCTTCGTACCCCTTTGAAGACCAATCTTGGAATTGCACACTCAGATGAAGAAAAAGTAGAAGCCCTAATTGACAATCTGGAAAATCAATGCAGCCTATCTTACGTAAACTTAAATATCAATCTTATTTACAAAGTTCATCGTAAAGTTAGAAATGCACTAAGACAGCCTAAGGATGATTCAGAAACCATCACCCCCACATTTCCAACAGAAATAATAAATATTATTTCCTATCTGAAGAATAAAAAGGGTCCAGGCCCTGACGGCATTACCAATAGAATAATAAAGCTACTCCCACGGAAAGCCATAATTCATCTAGTTAATACTACCAATTCCATTTTAAGATTCCAGTACTTTCCCACAGATTGGAAAATCTCGGACATTATACCTCTGAAAAAGCCTGGTAATAACCCACAACTTCCCCAAAGCTACAGGCCCATCAGTCTTCTTCCCTGTCTTGGAAAAGTAATAGAAAAGGTCATCCTATCAAGACTATAATCAGCAGTGGACAAACAGAAAATAATCCCAAATGAGCAATTTGGGTTTCGCAAAGCTCACAACACAGTACAACAAATTCACCGACTAACAGAACATATCACTCGTGGTTTTAACTGGCACATTTACACTGCTGCTGTATTTTTGGATGTTTCCAAGGCCTTTGATAAGGTCTGGCATCAAGGCCTTATCTTCAAACTAATTGAAAACAATATCCCAATTAAACTAGTGAAACTCATATATTCATATATTAATGAAAGAGACATGCAAGTAAAACTCAACGGAATTGTGTCATCAAGGCACAAAATTCTGGCGGGAGTACCTCAGGGTTCTCTTCCAATACTTTTCACAACTTACATGGCAAATATTCCTCTCAATTCAAGGACAACTACTACGGCCCTTTATGCCGACGACACCGCTATTCTAGCTAGATCGCTCAGTCCTCGCCTAGCAATCACTAGACTCCAAGGAAGTATCAAGGAGCTAGCAAACTGGTTCACCAACTGGAGAATTCAAGTGAACCCCCTCAAAAGCTCAGCCATGCTGTTTTCAAGAAGAAAAGTCTGCAATAAAGAAGGCATCCTGCTCTCTGGTCATAAGATCCCATGGCAATCAGAGACCAAATATCTTGGGGTATTAATGGATAAGAAACTCCTTTTTAACAAGCACATCAATCTCATTGGCTCCAAATCTTCCAAAGTAATAGCACAGCTCTACCCATTGATCAACCGCAAGAGCAAATTGAACCTACATAATAAATTGCTTCTTTACCAGATGGTAATACGTCCAATCATTACTACGCCTCACCAGCATGGAGTCACACTTCAAGATCAAACATTTCGAAATTACAGAGAATCCAAAACAAATGTCTTAGGATGATCCTGGATGCACCGTGGTTCATCAGAAATTCACAGATTCACCGAGAAACCGGCATTCCAGACATCTCATCCTTTCTTCGTAATCTTGCAGAAAAATTCTTCGTGAAGTCAAGTTCACATTCAAACCCACTAATCGTACAAGCTGTCAATTACAATGAGACTGATTACTACAAACAAAAGACCGAAGGCTATTCTTCTCTCAACTGACCATAGCTAACATAACTGCCTTCAGAGGGTGAGCTTAACTGCTCACAAACCTCCCATTCCCAAACATCTCTCATTACAGATAAAGGGGAATATGAAAAGCACTAGTGCTTCACCCATCCTGTCAGTAATGTTAATGTAAAATGATTTGTAAAAGTTTGTACTTTTTTCCACATAAGGCTAGTTAGATACCGATGATTTTTTTTTCACTGGCAAAATAGACAAACCGGATTACGACAAACAAATAACAAAAGAAATGGGAAAAGGAAGAATTCTGTATTCTGTTATAGCATTTGCTTTTATTTCATCTTTTCTACTCATCTTTTTTATGGTAATCTCTTATTATCATCATGCAATGTAGCAAGTTAAAATATAGGACATTCTGAATGCCATTTCAAGAGAAGGGAAAAAAAGGCGAAGTTCACCGATTTTGTATCCAGTTGAACCTGTACCTGTATTTTATTGGTATATCAAGGTCTATGAGTTTGCACCAGTCGCATGTTCGTAGCATCACAAGATAACCGTTTTGTTGTGATTATTCAAAACTATCGTATATTCTATTGTACGAGACGTATTTTCATGTAAATGTCGTTTATTAATAATGTAGCACAAACACAATGATGGAAAGATGAATACTCTTTACTCCACACATTTTATGCAAAATGGTCTAATTTATTGTCTATTCCTTTAGAAAGTTTTTTTTTCTTTTTTTTTTTATGTTAGTAAACTCAGGTTTGCATTTCGCAAGAAGAGTCCAAATATATAAAAATGTCCAATAATTATTATGGGGTGGAAATAAAACATTATTGATTGCAAAATGGCGTACTCAATAGGATTTTGTAGTTCTGAAAGATAAATGGAGGCCCAGAACTTAAGCGAAGTTTTTCGTCTCCATTTATCTTTCAACAATACAGTTTCTTGGTATGTTATATTAAATTTAATATAATTAATATAAATTATATATATTTAATATAAATTAATCATGGTTTTAATTTAAAGTAGCATATTAAGAAACGTCTTGTTATGAATTTCATTTCAACGCATATAGATATTAAAATGTATAAATAAAAGTGTTGTGTTTAGTGGTTATAAATTCAAATTTAATCTTAAATATTGATCGGTATATTTTAATATGCTCTGTTGAAAACCCATCAATCTATTATATTTGCAACGTAATATTAGAAATTTATTGTAGCATATAAAATTACAGGTATCGAACTTTTGATATATGAAATATAAAATTCGATGTCATATGTTTCGGATTAATTATTTTAACTGTTAAATATTTTACAGGAAAGGCGTTTTTGTGTTTGTTTTTCTTATATTGTGGAATATATTATTATCAGAAAGGCAGTGTTCTGCAATGTTATTGGTTCTGTGTTTATGAGGGTATCCTGAAGTTTCTGCAGCCGTCTAATAATATATAAAATAGTTAAACCCGTCGGCAAACACACAGAAAAAACAAAACACTTTAGCTCAGTTGGTACAGACGAAGCCTTTTGGTTGGAAATAACTGGTTAGAATTCCGGTTAGAAAGAGAAGAACCTTTATCTAGTTCTTCGTGTCGTAGACTGGCCAGTAGAACACGCAATTCACGAAGAAACATTAAAGCAGTAGTAATATATTGGTTTCAAACGATGGTTCCAAATACAACACCCGAGCGGACATTGCGGCCGTTGCATCATTATATGCTAAAAATAAATAAATTACAATCTGAGAGATTGACAAGTGCAGCCCGATTGCAAACCTAATTGTTCCGTTGACTAAGACTCCTTCTTCTTCTGATTCAAGGATTTAAGACTGTTATGGCCAGTTCTCGCATCAAAAGCAATCAGTCATTTACAGTTTTAATGTAGTGTACTGTACAGTGAGCTGTATAATAAAAATAAAAAATAGTCGTATTAAGTTCCTAATTCAAAGACTAAGCAAAAAAGACATTTCTTTAGGAAATTAAATTTTTAACGAGATACAAGAGAAAAAGTGGAAGGCATGGTATTTTGAAGTACTACATTAAACAAACAGCATTTGATCCTCGTTTCTTGATAGCAGCCAATGTTGTTTCTCTGTCTCGAGAATCAGCATTATTTTGAAGCACGATGTTTTGCAGAAGTAGGTCGATAGTCCACAAAGTCTTCCTAAGGTCTACGCTTGTGCCAAAAAAAAATCCAGTTTCGTATTCGTTTAGTGGACGTCAGGTTTGTAATTACCTTTTTATTTTGCAATTATAGTGGTTTATTTGATATTTGATGAGAAAGCATTGTTTTCTTTATGTCTTTTAAATACACTAAGTATGTGTGTGTGTGTGTGTGTGTGTGTGTGTGTGTGTGTGTGTGTGTGTGCGTGCAGTGAGGGAGAGAGAGAGAGAGAGCGAGAAAGTTTTTGGCACAGTTACTTTCCAGAATCGTGTTTCTTTTAAATTGAACCACAAGCTGTGATTCAAACATATTTTCTAACTTAATAGAATTAATATAAATGAAACTAATTCCAAAGCAAGTTCTGTAAGCCTCTGACACATCTATCCGAAAACTGTAATTTAAATATTTCATTTTTATTGAATTGAAAGGAGAGAATTATTAGCCAAGATAATCTAGAAAATAGTTTAATCAGGAAGAATCTATTTGATTTTCATTACCATTCGACAAATAATTTTTTAAAAAATTTTTTTATTCTTCGTTTTTCCTCACTGATAAATATACCATGTTATGCTAATTTATGCTTCCTGTGCTTTCACTGTTCTTCATAAATTTGTGTTATAGACAATTTTCAATAACCATTTTTTTCAGTATATGTCCATAACAGAGCCTCCGTAGCTCAGTCGATATAGACGAACACCTTTGGTCGGAAAGACCTGGGTTCGATTCCCGTTCGTGACGTGATCCACGTGAAGGACGTCTAAAAAGTATAACAACGCCAGAAATCATTGATCAAGTGCAGGATATGGTATTGGATTGCGAGTCAAAGTGCGTGAAATTCCTGAGACTATAGGCATTTCAAAAGAACGTATAGGATATATTTTGCATGAAGAATTGCTAATAAAAAAGCTTTGCGCAAGATGGGTGCCGCACTTGCTCACAGCAGATCAAAAACGCGCTCGCATGAAAATCTCTGAATAGTGGTTCAAGCATTTTAACAAGAATAAAACTGATTTTGTGCGTCGATTAATTACTATGGATGCGATTCATCATTACACACCAGAATCCAAACAGCAGTCAAACAGTGGACAGAAGCCGGTTGTTTAGCGCTAAAGAAGAAGACAAAGTCTGTTCCATCAGCAGGAAAGGTCATGGCATCGGTGTATTGGGATGCTAAAGGCATTTTGTTTGTTAATTATCTTGAAAAGGGTAAAACAATAACCGGGGAATATTATTCCGATCTTTTAACCAGACTAGATGAAAAATTCGTGAGAAAAGACTGGGTTTGCAAAAGAAAAAAATCATCTTTCATCAGGACAATGCACCCGCCCACAAAGGTGTTTTGGCAATGGGAAAATTAAGGGATCTGCACTATGAACTGTTGGAACATCCACCCTACCCCCCCCAGATTTGGCTCCCTCTGACTTCTATCTCTTCCCAAATCTAAAACTCTTCCTCGCTGGTCAGCGTTTTTCTTTGAATCAAGAGGTGATTGCAGCTGTAGAGGGTTTTTTTTTTTGCAGATCTTACTGAGAACCACTACAAGGAACGGGATAATGGCGCTGGAATAAATGTATTAGTCTTAAGGGAGATTATGTTGAAAAATAAAAATAATCTTGAAATTAAAAGTGATTAGCCCCAATTTTAATTAATTATTAATTTTTCATTTTTTTATTTTACGATTATTAAAATTGTTATCATCTAAAATCATGGAACTAGCAACAAAACGTAGAAAGTATGAAGCTCGATTTAAAATAAGGGTAATTGAAATGGCAGAGCAAACTAATGACTGTGCTGCTGCTGCAAGAAAGTTTGGCATAACCGAGAAGATGGTAAGAGAATGGAGGAAGAACGAAGATATTTTTAAAAAATTGCCAAAAAAAAAAAAAGTGCGATGAGAACGGGGATCACCGTTCTCATCGCTCATTAGAGCATATGCACTAAAATGGTTAAGATTGAATCCAGGTGAAAGTATAGAATTTCAAGGTACTTCAGGATGGTGTAATCGTTTTATGAATAGACAAAATCTAGTAATACGACAAAATACGAAAATTGCTCAAAAACTTCCAGCAGATCTTGACCACGAACTTACCAGTTTCCATAAATTTATTATTCAGTTGAGACAAGAACTTAAATTTCTATTGTCAAATATTGGAAATATGGATGAAACTCCTATGAGCTTTGATATGATAAGCAATAAGACAGTGGCGTCTAAAGGTAGTAAGAGTGTGCTAGTTCGAAGTACAGGTGATGAAAAAACAAGGTTTACGATTGTGTTGTCATGGAACCAAGTTAAAACCAATGATCATCTTCAAACGTAAAACTAAATCTAAGATAAAATTTCCTTTAGGTGTTTTTGTACATTTTCACGAAAAAGGATGGATGGACGAAAATGGTGCCAAATTATGGATAAATAATGAGTGGAACACGAGATCAGGCGGTATAATGAAGAAACTCAGTTTATTAGTATGGGATATGTTTCGTAGTCATTTAACTGAGAATACTAAAAGTCTTCTAGAAAAAAAAAACACAAAAATTGCTGTTAAAATAGGTGGTTTAACTTCTATATTGCAACCATTAGACGTCTCTGCTTGAAAAAAACCATTTAAAGATCACATGCGAGAAGAATGGAATAATTGGATATTGACTGATGAAAAATCATTTACAAACGGCTGTTATCTACGCGCGCTGCATCACTTGATATGTTGCGCAATTTTGTGATATCAAAGCATGGAATAAAGTAAAAGTAGAGACTGTAATAAAATCATTTAAAAAGTGTGGTATCTCTAATCTTATGGACGGTACGGAAGATGATCTGTTGTGGGACACTGATGACGATGAAAACGAAATCAATTCATCGGATTCGAACTGGGATCCATATGACGATCATTTAAACAATGAATCTGAAAAACTATTTTCAATAGATGATGAAGAAAATTAACATGAAAATTGAGGTTAATAATTATTATTTGTTTTTTAAGACTTACATCTATTGTAATATTTTAATAAATTTATGTAACAAAAAATTAATCTGATTTGTTTATAAACACTGCCTATTTTCTTATATAACGATGTATTGTAACTACCTAAATGTTCATCCAAGAAATTAAGCTCCCTTTTTTATACTTGCCGTATAAGACGACCCATGATTTCGAGTGGTTTTCTGTAGTATGTAGTATTTGAGAGTCGCCTTATACGCCGACATATATATATATATTAAGGATATTAAGTAATTTTATATATTAAGGATATTAAGTAATTTTATAAACTTGGTTTTTACTCCTTCTCCCAAGTATGCAAAACAGTTAAGTTTGCGCCTGAACGTAGTTGTAAGTCTAAAGGTAGTGACGCCAGGGCAACTCGTTGTAAAGGTGGTTAAAGCTCTGATCACTATTCTTAGTATTTCCCATAATGTAAAACACATCTCACTAGGAGATGTATACTGTTATATATTATGGGTGGGGGGGTCACTACTCAGACCGGTCAACCTTTTTTGAGGTCTCCTCAGTGAGTAGCTAGACCCTGAAATACCAAGGTTTTAGTAATACAGAGCCTTATCAACTTTACCTATACAAGTTGCTACAAGGTGTTTTTATTTTGAATAAGAAACTCTGGATGAGATAAAGATGTAAAAGGTTTTTTACCTTGGGGATAATATATATTAAGGATACCAAGTAATTTTATAAACTTAGTTTTTTTTTACTCCTTCTACCAAATACTAAGAACAGTGATCAGAGCTTTACCCACCTTTACAACGAGTGGCCCTGATGTTGCACTGCCTTTAGACTTGAACTACGTTCAGGCGCAACCTTCACTGTTTTGCTTACTTGGGAGAAGGAGTAAAAAAACAAGGGTTTATAAAATTACTTGGTATCCTTAATATATATTAGTCCCAAGGTAAAAAACTTTTTTACATATATATATATATATATATATATATACAAGTGTACATATATGCAACTAAATATATATATATGCAACTGTAGTTATTATTATTATTATTGTGTATTCCAAATGGAATACACAATTTGTAGCACCTACGTGCATTCTGTACTTCTCAATTAGGGTTTATGCTGCATTTTCGTAAAGTCCAGTTGACCTGTAGTTACCAAATTCTCTACACTTTTTATTTGTAGAATGTTAGTAACCCTCTGTTGTGGATTAATGAAAGAACAAACCTCTCTGACACTTAGGTACCCTTAGGTGGTTAATAAATTTCGTCTTTTGGTGCATCACCACCTTACTTAATTACGGGGGATTTTGTGTAACCAAATCTATTTGGACTCCAGAACAAAATCCATCCAAGTTTACTTTCTCTCCATTTACTTTCCCCCCCCCCCCCCCATTACAAGCAGAATGTAATATTAATGATGTTTTTGCATTGCTTTTTTTTTTTTTCAAGGGTAAAGCTTTGAAATTTATTCTGCAGAACAGATGCTAGATAACATACTGGCCTGAATCGCATGGATGAAGTATTAGAAGACTTCCAAATCAGCTTGGGAATAATCTTGTTTCCAATATTCTGCCAAGTATCCTTCGAGGAAGGAACACCAAGTACACTGGAATATATGTGTTTGTGAGGAGGAAGGGAAAATGCTGAGCTTACACTTAAGGAGGCGGTGGATGGAATTCTTCATATATATAATTTAGCAAAGAATCTATTATTGCACATTGCAGTTTTCCTAATTGCAACTTATTCTGCAATTTATTCCTCATTCCGTAATTTCATGGTTCTAAACTCCAAAATGTATATAATATTTGTGAAAAAATAGCACGAGTTCTACGGTCAATTTATTTAAGTTACGAATATAAAAACCTGAATTTCATGGATAAAAACCCACTTGCCTATGCTATGAATCAAGTAATTCGAAAACTGGTTGGAATAGGCCTCGGAAAAATTCCTTTAGTTAACGACTAGAATCGAACTTATAATACTCTCTCCTGACAGTTTAGCGCCATGGAGGCAAACTCTAATTCCACAGAATCATGCAGGCACCAAGAGGAGTAACGAATGATAAAAAAAAAAGAAAAAGAAAAAGTGATGTGTATTTCATTGATTTCACCTATGATTAAGAATTTTCAAAAGCACATAACTAGGAAATACAAACTAATGAGAACTTATTAACTTTGTTTATTTATTTTAAACTAGAGAGAGATTTGTCCTTAATGTAATTAAGCTACCAAGAAAAGAATAAAATAAAAGATAACCAGATTACTGTGTTTATTTACTGGATTCACTTGAGTCCTCGCATCATTATATTTTTGAAAATCATAACTCGCTCCCCCCGCGCTTTTTTTTAATCACATTCGTTCTTCTTTCTGGTAGTTGAATCCGTTTCTGGTGAAAAAAGCAAATCATCAAATCAACACAAGCACTATGCTTTCGGTGTGCCGAGGAGAAAAAAATAATTGAATGAATGTTTTTAATTTAATTTTTTATGAGCGGTATCTGGAAAATAACTCACTTGAACCTTCCAGAAGGAGGGGGTCTGGAAAATTCTGATAAACACCTAGAACAAAATGATATTAGAGCAACTGATATAACCACAAGAAAGAACATACGAGGATATAAGAATATAAGTCAGCTTAATGTATTCGGAAAGGAAAAAACTGGTGCCATTACCCTGAGGAATAATTATCGTTTGCTGTTGGAGTCTCATTTATGTGAGAGTTCAGGTTTCAACTCTCTGATTCTTCTTCTCTAAGCTTTTTTCAATTAGTTCATTTCGAGTTTTGAGAGCTGACGTTCCTTCATGAACAAACTATCCTTTAATTACCTACAGTGAACAATTCTGATGGTCAGAGGATATATTTTAGTGCATATTTGAAACAGTACTGGTCTAGTGACTGAGTGGATGGCACCTTGCAATCCTCAAGTTATTCGGATACTATTATTCAATTCTTCGAAAATGCATCTACTTCAGTACATTAAGTACCTTAAGGTCCGCGCGGTTAGCCCAGTGGCTATGTGCTTCGCAACCACATGACTGGGGGAAGAAGTGTCCTGGGTTCGATTCCTGTCGGTGACGTGAGGAGCTGAAGGATCTTCCTCAGTCATAGCCAAGTTAGCCGGTCTTGGACGTGGACAGTAGGGATTTCCCCTAGTTTATCCTGGGAGTTTTCATCCCGCAAAGCAAGCAAACCGACCTTGAGAACTCCACACTACAGGATATAGGATACACTGGGGCGTAGGGCTGATCACATTATCCTGTGAATGGTTTGAGGTCCAATGATTAATAAACCCTCGACACCGCAAGGTAAAAGAGGGTATAAAGAAGATGAGATGAGATTCATTTGCATTCATAAACTTGTCGAATCTCGAGATCCTGAAATATCTAATGGCGTTACTGAAACAAAATTTACTATTGAAATTGTTTCTTGTATCATTATATTAGAGCTACTACACCTGGTGTTAAAAATTATTGGTTTGAATTTTTTTTTTTTTTTGATAACTCCATACTAGTAAACATTTAGCGTATATATACATACCCAGTTTTAGCATTTTCACGTGCTAGAGAAATATTTCCGATAATAAACCTCGAATTTACTTCGTGAGATAATATCTTTTATTATTTTTTTATCATGAGTTTTATTTATGAATTATGAATGTAGATGTCGCTACAGGGAAACGTTTTGCTTTATAAAAAAAATTCTTATTTTGAAATAAGTGTGGAGGTAAAGAAGATCTTGTAACTGATAAGCTATCTATTAAACAGCCAGTTATCTTCTTAATTGCCAACCAGACAGCAAAGCGTTGATATGTAAAAAATAATGCAGTTGTATTTACCAACAGTTCATAGGTGATTCCAAGTTACATCTCTATAATGAACTCCAAGGCTTAAATATGAAATAACTTTTGCGAACGACTTTAATATATATATATACTGACCATATTTCCTTGAGACAAGAACGGGGTGGGTTATGTAATAACCTGTATTCATGAAAAAGAAAGATGGTAAAAAAAAGTTTTATTACATAAACATATTGAGCTTGCCATGATTCTTCGATGACAGAACCCATACAAAAATTTATAGAGGGGGGGGGGAACTGCATTTCACCACGATCGTACCATGAATATTTCTCCGATGAAGTGATCATCTTATGCAGCAAATTTCGGTCTTTCAACACCTTATCATAAAACTTCCCACACTCCATCACACAATTTTGTCTTACAAGTAACATAGCCCTCATTGTCTCAACACTTATTCCTTTGACCTTAGAAATCCTTAGATTTCTCCTTTGATCACATACTGTTCATAACAGAAAATATTCTCTCAACTGGTGCTGTACTTCCTGGAAGACAAAGAATACTCTCTACAATATTACAAAAGTCTTGAAAGTCTTGGCGTTTTTCGCTCATTTCAGAAAAAGTCTGTACCCATCTATCATATACAGGAATGTTTTCTTTATTTCATGTATCCAACTACCTCACAATTATAGATTTTATGAGGGTCCACTGATCCACAAACGATTATAGGATATGAATAATTGACCAATATTAAAGTATATTTATAGTTTTTATTAAAAACGGGACAAAATTGACATTTTGTCAATTTTGTCCCGTTAAAATGACGGGACGGCCGGGAAATATGAAAAAACGGTACTGTCCCGTTCAAAACGGTACGTATGGTCAGCCTAAGTAAAAGGGTTTTGTCATGTTGACATTTCTTGGATACTTAAAAAATGAAATTGTTATAATGATTATTATAAACAAATTTACAATGCGTATTTTAATTCGCTGGTGTGACGTTATGTGGCGTCATTGGTAGCGTAATGGTGACTGTAAGTTTGAACTCTCACTGATAAACTTTCTATAAAGCCTATAACTTTAAACAATCTGTATTCTTATGCAATACCTGAAATCTTTAAACAAGCCTATAGCACCAATACCCTTTAAAACAGCCTTTTATACAACAGTAAAAAATCACAAACGGCTATCAATCTCCAAAGGGATTAGGCGAGGCTATTTAGCCCCTAACTGACTTCTGAAGACTTCAGGCCAGCTAGTCTGCACCATCAGCCAGTCAGAATAGCTGGCCCACAACTATCAGGGATTTGAAATGGCGCCTGGGGAGAAGAGTATGGCAGACAAGTCTCGCCTCATGTGATCCCTAACCCTAACACTAATGCTAATCCTAACCTACCATTGTCTGAAATTGTGTAAGTTCACCGGGCAATTTTCTTGCGTTTGAAAGGATGAAAAACTGAGGTTCCATAAGAAAGAAAACGAATTTCTCATATCAGAGATCGACTAAATGGAAACCAGTCTCGTTGGGTAGTCTTTTACCATGAATGCACGCATCACATTCACAGGTCTTCTGTAACATTATATAAAGCTCACCCTCGATAAAACCGTTATTATGAATATTTTAAAATGTTAGAACATCTCATAAATGCCTGCATCCTTTAACGACCCAAACAGCCACAAGGATAAAATATATTAAAAATATAGACTTCGTATCCATAATATTTCTATAGTATTCAAAGGGAGCCTGTGCAACTCAGTAGAAATGCCGTTTGCACGCTACGACGCTTGATTCCACTACGAAAGACTTTGGTTCGAATCTAGTCGCCAACTAGAGGAACATTTTCTAAGCATTTTCTCGACTGGTTCCCGAGTTAGCCGATTTCTGGCACGGCAAGCGGTTTTCCCTCCTGGAATCTCGGTTTTTTCGTCCCATAATCTCTAGTAAATCGGCCGTCGAACCCACACTATTTTTAGACATTAAAAATATTGTGTTTGGGTCAGGGACCACGAGATGTCGGCACTTACTAGGCGCCTTCTTCACTGCATATCGATTAATTAGTGATAGCCTTGGGCCATCTATCTCTGATTGGCTACCAGTGGAGATTGAACTGCCCACTCAGTCTCCAAAAGTTAGATAGGACTAAAATGGTCTCGCCTACTCCCTATACGTGAACAAAAAGGTGTTAGCTGATTTTTTTAGTATCCATTGGTATCCAAAGGGTATATTAACTTAAATAGGCAGTTCGCATCGATGTAATTATTGAGGATTACCCATGTCAAGGCCGATTCGCTGACTAAAACTTTTTTTATAACTTTTAAATCACTCTGTATTCTATAATATATAAAAACTGGTGATCCACCCAAGGTAATTTAGTAACTGAGTCAACTTTAGCTAACTTACAGTCAGCTAACGCCTTTTTTATTCCCGTATAGGGAGTAGGCGAGGCCGTTTTAGCCCTATCTAACTTTTGGAGACTGATTGGGCAGTTCAATCTAGTACCCAATCAGAGATAGCTGGCCCAAGGCTATTACGAATTAAGTAGCACGCAGTGAAGAGATGGCTCAACAAGTGCCGCTCTCTCATGATCCCTGACCCTAACACAATATATTTAATGTCTGAAATAATGTGCGTTCTACGGTCGATTTTCTTGAGTTTATGGGACAAAAAATCCGAGTTTCTGGGAGAAAAAACCGCTTTTCCATGCCAGAGATTAACTTACAGTTTTAAGTATATACGAGAATGGATGACCAATTTGTTAGGTATGCTCGACCATCTATCACCTGTCTTTTCCAAGCTAAATATAATGTTAGGCAGATTCAAAAAGATAGTGAGTCTGCAAAAGAAGCTGTTTAGAATGAATAATGCTTTGGATGCTATTATGGATGGGATATAGCATAGTGATTTCACTGAACATAAATTTTTTTTCAAACATCATATCGTAAACCTATAGCATATGAACATGGAACTCTGTCAAGTCAATTTTCGTGCCTCCAATAACTAGGGATGTATTTACTTTTATAACCAGACCGGTTAAAAACAAATCGACATTTGCTAATAATAGAGAAAAGGTATTCTTTCCAAAATTCCGTTTACTATTTTAGATGTTGGTGGAAGGGCCAGATGAAGATAACAGTATGAATTCATTAATCTATCAGTTGCATAAAGCATTATTGCAAACTGGTAGTGGTCCGACACAGCACAGAGTTTTTCTTGATGTACGTTAAGTTTCTTGATAATGTTTAACCAGAATACATTGCAGCCAAATCTCTCTCTCTCTCTCTCCAGGATCACAGTTTATCAGATTGGTAAAAGTCATTTCTAGGAGGGTAATATTCTGCGTTGTAAGACTCAGATATTTTAGAAAGAGTTCTAGGAGTGTAATGTGAGTTTTTCAAGTTCATCGTCCTGCTGCCACATATCAGCAAGACGATAAACATGAATAACTTACGTCGTTCTCCTAGAATCTTTCATAAACGATCTTTTCTAAACCTTTCCTAAACGTCAAAAAAGACTTGCTAAAATCTCGATCATATAAAATTAACTTCAGATTTTTCGGAGATTACATAATTTATTTCTATGAAATAAATTAAGGCAATTGCGATCTTTAGTCGCGTTTGTGTACCTTGCTGTTATTTTATTCCATGAAGAATATATCCGATTATTATTATTATTATTATTGTTTTGTGGACTTGGAGAAGGCATATGACCGGGTTCCTCGGGATAACCTTTGGCAAATAGTACAGTAGTATGGAGTGGATGGCTAACTATTAGCTGCAATCAAGTCCCTGTATGAATGCCCAAAGTTTTGTGTCAGGGTAAACAGCACAAAGCCTGAACCTTTCACAGTCTCCGTTTGCCTCCGACAAGGGTGTGTTCTGTCACCACTCCTTTTCATAATATTTATGGACCGGATTCATAGGCATAGCCGAGGCAGTGAGTGTGTCAGAATTGGAAGATGTAGCATTGGACGGGTGCTTTTTTGCAGATGACCTAGTTCTGCTTAGTTCTTCCACAGATGACCCCTGGATAGATTTGTAGCTGTTTCTGCAGAAGCCGGAATGAAGATCAGCATGGCCAAAATTGAAACATTTGTGGTTTCAAGACAATCATCCTAGTGTACTCTGAGTGAAGTCCCACTGAGGCAGGTGGAGAAGTTTAAATATCTTGGGTCCATATTCACGAGTGATGGAAAGTGGGACCAAGAGCTAGATACTCAGACCAAGAGCTAGATACTTAGAAAAAGTTCCTCCAGTCGGCGACTAGACTAAAAACTAGGTCTAACTTCAAGCGGTCAAGCGCAGAGGATGCAAGCGCCACTTCCACTGAGCTACACAGGTTTCTTTCTTTTAGATAATATCAAACCAATATAACAGCCTAAATTCAAAGGAACAGTCATTAATAGTATGATTAATAAAAGTTTAGAAAATAATATCTCGTGCACACATAAATGCAGAACATAGCAGATCATCTTATTTCAAAATTATTACAAAAACCTTTGCTTGGTAGTGCCATTAAACAGGCCATTAAAGCTAATATTTTTAAAAAAAGAAAGAAAAATGAAGATGTCGTTTATGTTCACTGGTATAGTCTTGTATGGTTGTGATTTCTTCCCCCTCCCCCACATGCTAGCCTGGCTGGCCGAGTGGTTAGCGTAACGACTCTCCAGTCAAAAGGCTACGGGTTCGAATCCCGCTGTGGGCATGGATGTTTGTGTTGTCTGTGGAAATACTAGTGGCGGTAGATGGCGTTGGTGTAGTTGCGGTCCGTTGGTGAATTGAGTGGTTGAGACAGAGTTATAGTGCAGTTGCCCTCTTGTGTAAAATACAAATACACAAGGATAAAAATACTTGTGTATTTTTATGTTATATAATATTTTATAATATAATATTATAATATTTTATAACATAAAATACAAAAGTTATACTATTACATGTAGTTTACTTTTTTTTTTTTCAAGTTTGAGAAAGAGTGATTATACTACAGTATTTACAGATCTGTAATTAAAATATGATAAAATACAAAAATAATAATTTTTTTAAAATTTACAATGGCAAAGTTTATTATTCTCATCACAAATTATTTACAAATATATAACTGAAGTATTGCCCTCACATTTTCTGTTTACTAGAAGTATTCATTACAGAGTGTTAAGTAAATAATGTTAGATAAATACTACTACTGGGATGTAATGTCTCAACTGCATCCTCGACGCTTTGTAATTAGCTTATCTGAGGATGACACTGGTTATATATATATATATATATATATATATATATATATATATATATATATATATATATATATATATATATATATATATATATATATATATATATATATATATATATATATATATATTATTAATCTGGTTGCTGTGTTGGAAGTAGGCAGGTGTTTGGGAGGTCAAATGAATAAACTGAGAGGTATGATCAAAGTGAAATTGCCTATATATCCCATGTTATTGCATCCGTCTTGATGGTTCACATTCTTTTTTTATTGTGGGCTTCTTTTTGAGCTAATTAGGAGGTTTTATTTCTTTTTTTCACAGTGGCGGCCTTCCTATGTCTTCTGAGCTTTTAATTTGTATTGACTTTGAAGTTTGTGACTTCCTTATGAATATCTTTGCATCTTTGGTCCACAAAAATTGGTAATTTGTTTCTATTTTTGCTTTTTTTGCTTGGTACAACAGATTCTGGTTGAATGGTATTAAATATTCTGATAGGATGATTGGTATATTGTCTTGCTGTGCGTTCAAATCCTTGGCAACTGGTTTTTTCTGCCTGCTGGCTTTTATGAGATTGTCTCTTGTGGACTTGCTCATAAGACGAATTATGACTGGTGCAGGTCGTGGCAAGCCTTGGTTTTTGCTCTTCCTAGGAATCCGATTTACGGTCTGAATGTCGTTAAGCTGCAGGGGGGATATCAATTGCATGGCCTAATTTTAAAACCATGTCTCTAAGATTTTCTGTAGGTGCCGTTTCAGGAAGACCGTTTATGACAAAATGATATAATCACGTAATCACAAGAAAGATATTTATTTAACCAAATATTTCGGTCTGGAAATAGCAGACCATCGTCGGTGGTATTACAAGAACAGTTTAAAAAATATACAAGCTAGAATACTAACAATAGATCGTTGAAATTAGAACATGCCGCGTGATGTTATATCACTAAGTATGAAACGAAATATTTTGAAGTAGAAACATGATTGAATTTGCTATTAAAAAAAAAAAAAAAAAAAAAAAAAAAAAAAAAAAAAAAAAAAAATTAATGGGTAATCTTGATTAGGCTTTCCCAGATTTTTGATATAGATATGCAGTCATTACGATTCAGGTTGGGATGATGGAGCAAGGCCTCCACGCTTTCCTTGAACAAACGTTCGAACCTATAACGGGATCTATGTAAGAGGCGCGTTTTGGACCAAAGGATGCTGTGGTCAGTTTCAATCCCGTGTTGAGCCAAACCAGACTTTTCAGGTTTATTGTGAAGAATGGATGATTGATGTTCTTGGATTCTTTTTTCAAGAGAACGTCCAGTCTGTCCAAAGTAAGAGAGATCACAGTTGCAAGGAATTTGATAAACTCCAGGAAGAGATAAAGTTGAGCGTTTGTCTTTAGGAGAAGGAAATTGAGAAGACAATTTGTTAATAGGAGAATACGTAGCTGTTAAATCATATTTCTTCAAAATTCTTGCGATAGGTTCTGAAATACCGGAGATATAAGGAATAGGTACTCGACGTATTGAATCTTTGTTGTTTTGTGGAGGATTATAAGATGTAAGAAGACGTTGAATACTTTTTTCAGAAAAGCCATTGAGTTACATGTGTTGCTGGATAGTAGAAAGTTCTTTCTGTAGATAATCAAAAGTAGAACAATTAGTTTTGGCTCTTTTGATGAGACATTTTATAATTCCTGTTTTATGACATGGATGATGGGCTGATTCTTTCAGAATATAACGACCTGTGAATGTTGGTTTCCTGTATACTGTAGTTGTAAGAATATTTGAAGATGATCGGATGAGGAGAACGTCTAAAAAAGATAACTGGTTGTTTTCTTCTAATTCCATAGTAAACTTTATGCGATGATGTAAGGAATTAATACTGTTTAAAAAGGAAGATAAAGTGTTTTTACTGTGAGGCCAAATAGCAAATATGTCATCTATATATCTTACCCAAAAAGATGGTAGAGGGAAACTAGATGTGAAGAGGACTTTTTCTAAATGTTCCAAATAAAAGTTGGCTAAAGCTGGAGAAAGAGGACTTCCCATGGCTGTTCCTTCTACTTGGCTATAAAATTTGTTTTGACATATGAAATAACCAGAATGTATAACGAAATCGAATAGTTTTATAATATCTTGAGGAAAGATGTCAGCAAGTAGTTTTAAAGTTTCCTTAAGAGGTACATTGGTGTATAAAGATTCTATATCAAAACTAACCATAAGATCTGTAGGTTGTAATGAGACATCTTTTAATTTTTCTAAGAAATCTGAGGAGTTTTTTAAAAAAGAACTCGAGTTGCCAATGTAAGATTTCAGTAATTTAGCTAGTTTCCCTCTACCATCTTTTTGGGTAAGATATATAGATGACATATTTGCTATTTGGCCTCACAGTAAAAACACTTTATCTTCCTTTTTAAACAGTATTAATTCCTTACATCATCGCATAAAGTTTACTATGGAATTAGAAGAAAACAACCAGTTATCTTTTTTAGACGTTCTCCTCATCCGATCATCTTCAAATATTCTTACAACTACAGTATACAGGAAACCAACATTCACAGGTCGTTATATTCTGAAAGAATCAGCCCATCATCCATGTCATAAAACAGGAATTATAAAATGTCTCATCAAAAGAGCCAAAACTAATTGTTCTACTTTTGATTATCTACAGAAAGAACTTTCTACTATCCAGCAACACATGTAACTCAATGGCTTTTCTGAAAAAAGTATTCAACGTCTTCTTACATCTTATAATCCTCCACAAAACAACAAAGATTCAATACGTCGAGTACCTATTCCTTATATCTCCGGTATTTCAGAACCTATCGCAAGAATTTTGAAGAAATATGATTTAACAGCTACGTATTCTCCTATTAACAAATTGTCTTCTCAATTTCCTTCTCCTAAAGACAAACGCTCAACTTTATCTCTTCCTGGAGTTTATCAAATTCCTTGCAACTGTGATCTCTCTTACTTTGGACAGACTGGACGTTCTCTTGAAAAAAGAATCCAAGAACATCAATCATCCATTCTTCACAATAAACCTGAAAAGTCTGGTTTGGCTCAACACGGGATTGAAACTGACCACAGCATCCTTTGGTCCAAAACGCGCCTCTTACATAGATCCCGTTATAGGTTCGAACGTTTGTTCAAGGAAAGCGTGGAGGCCTTGCTCCATCATCCCAACCTGAATCGTAATGACTGCATATCTATATCAAAAATCTGGGAAAGCCTAATCAAGATTACCCATTAATTTTTTTTTTTTTTTTTTTTTTTTTTTTTTTTTTTTTTAATAGCAAATTCAATCATGTTTCTACTTCAAAATATTTCGTTTCATACTTAGTGATATAACATCACGCGGCATGTTCTAATTTCAACGATCTATTGTTAGTATTCTAGCTTGTATATTTTTTAAACTGTTCTTGTAATACCACCGACGATGGTCTGCTATTTCCAGACCGAAATATTTGGTTAAATAAATATCTTTCTTGTGATTACGTGATTATATCATTCAGTCTTATGTCGCAAGTATCCTTAAAACAACAAACGTTTATGACAAGATCTTTATGTAGTTGCTGATTTAAACGTTCGTATTGTAGTTTTAGAGAATGAAGTTCTTGACGGAGTTCGGATGTCTCTTTCATCAAATTGTGTTGCCTGTCATTTAGTGAGTTAATGCTCATTTTAATGTCTTTTACAGTTTGCAACACGTCTATCACTGCTAAATCATTATGTTTTACCAAATCTTCATATTCGCAAGATTTCTTTGTTATTTGTTCGTTCTGTTTATTAAAGAGTTCTTGCACAAGCTCTACTAAGCTGGCTTGTATGGTCTCTAGACTGTTTTCTATTAATATATTTAAATATTAATTGCCTGTGTAGAGCCTGTGTAGCTCAGTGGATCTGGCGTTTGCATACCACGGCGCTTGGCCGCACGAAGGAAGACTTGGTTTCGAGTCTAGGCCGACTAGAGGAAATTTTTCTAAGCCTTTTTTCGACCGGTTCCCGAGTTAATCGATCTCTGGCACGGGCAAGTGGGTTTTTCCTACCGGAAACTCGGGTTTTTCGTCCCGTAAACTCAAGAAAATCGACCGTAGAACCCACATTATTTCAGACATTAAATATATTGTGTTAGGGTTAGGGACTACGAGATAGCAGCACATTTGAGCCGTCACTCTTCACTGTGTACCGCTTAATTAGTGATAGCCTTGGGCCATCTATCTCTGATTGGTACCAGTGGAGATCGAACTGCCCACTCAGTCTCCAAAAGTTAGATAGGGCTAAATGGCCTCGCCTACTACCGTATACGGGAATAAAAAGGCTAACGCCTTTTTATTCCCGTATATGGTTTTTTTTAATATTAATTTTTTTAAAATATTAATTAAAAATATTAATTAAAAGAAAGATTTCTTTCTTATGCTTCAGAATGCATGCGGTATCACTAAACTCTCAAGTTTCTATTTGGGCTTTTGCAATATGGTAGTCGGGCTGATTAACTACTGGTGGAGATTGTACTTTCCGCTCAGTCTATAAAAGTGAGGGTTAAACGGCCTTGCCTACTTTCTAGAGGGAAATAAAAGGCGTTAGCGGATTACTACAACTAAATGTAAAAGGGAAACTTATTTAAATTACAAAAATGAATAATTTAAAAAAAATTACAAGAAAAAGTGGAAAACTCATTCACAATAAGCAATTTTTAAAATAAAACTGATTACTTCCATTATAAACCAATAAATTGCTTCTTACAGCAAGTCAGTTGAGTAGTTAATTTTTTGCCAATCTTTCCCACTGATTTAACAGGTCTTGAGAGTTGAGAATTTCTTTCATATGCTTCAGAATGTATGCTGGTCTCACTAAACTCTCAAGTTTCTATTTGGGCTTTTGCAATATGGTAGTTGGACTTTATGGCAAGAATTTATTTTTGATTTCTTTCAGATAGATACTAGCTAAAAAATGAATTGCTCGTATATTTTCTTTGATGTATCCTCTAATTCTATGAAGGCCCACAAAAAAATCAAGGAAAATATAATACATAAAATAAAATATAATAGTACGTATCAAACTATAAAATGTCATAATGTGTGTGTGTATGAGGGAGAGTGATTAACAATTGTTAAGGGATCCCTATGAAATTGCGAAAGGGGGAGTCCTAAAACTCTGTAAAAGTTACTGAAACTTGTTGTGTGATGATAAGATAACCAAAATACTGGAATTGCAATAATGCACTCTCAACTGCATTTCAAAAATGCAGTTGAGAATTGGTACATGGAATTATTTATGAAGGAAATGAAATATTATGTTGATTTATGAACTGGAGACAGAGCTGCTTGTTACCTGAGGTGAATATATATCTGGTGAAATATCTAGTAAAATTCTCTCTCTCTCTCTGGAAGAATGTCTTTTACAAAATTCACTGTCATGCAGTCACCTTCTTACCCAGCTCATTGGGCTATCCCTGTTAATGAATATTTTCTATGATAAAGGATTTGATATAGAAAAGATATAAAAATCACTGGTTTAGATAGTTTAGAAACAGAAATTAGGTAAGTAAAATTAGTAGATCATAGTCTCTCTCTCTCTCTCTCTCTCTCCCTTTTTTTTTAAAGACTATTATGTACTAATCTAAAAAAGTTAATCTCATACACTGTTTTGCGACTTATTTATTTTAGGAAGATAGTTATTATTATTATTATTATTATTATTATTATTATTATTATTATTATTATTATTATTATTATTATTATTATTATTATTATTATTATTATTATTATTATTATTATTATTATTATTATGGGCAACTGCAAGGAGTCCTTAGACTCATCGAGGGAGGCCCTAACTTCATGTCAAAAACAACTATTCAACATTCACACAATATCTATCATACTTGCCTTTAACCCATTTACAGTTATGGCACTGCAACAGACTCTTTCAGTTTATTCCACTCATTCGCCACTCTCCAAGTAAAAAACCTAGCTTGAACACCTTTGCTAACCACACTCTTGCCCAGCTTCCATGGATGGCCCCTGCTCCTCTCACCACCACTCCTATTCTCAAAAATATCTTCTGAATTAATCTTATAGAAACCCTTCAATAATTTGAATGTCTCAATCATATCACCCCTTTTCCGCCTATCAACCAATTTCTGTAACCCACAAATCTTTAACCTGTTCTCATAAGGTTTATTCCATAGAATGCTATCATCTTGGTCACTCGTCTCTGGACCCTCTCCACCTCCTCCCCATCAAAAAGAAACCCTAGCGCCCAAATTTGGGTACAGTAGTCTAAATGGGGTCTTATCAAGGCTCGATACAGAGGAATAATAACCTGTTTGTCTCTGCTCGTCAAAGTATTTTTCAGCAACCAAGTGATTTGATGAGCTGATTTAGTTACGTTTGCGATATGCCCCCTAAACCTCAACTCCCTATCCACCAACACTCCAAAATCCCTGGCCTTATCAATCTTCTGCGAGTCCGGGGATTACAGTTCCACCAATGTGCTATACTGCTGTTAATTGTTTCACCCCAAAATGCATAACCTTACATTTTGTCACATTAAATTGACATCCATTCTCCTTAACCCAGTCATCCAAACTATCCAAATCATCCTGCAAAATTTTGACATTCCATGCATTTACTATTGCTCTACCCAACTTTGCATCATCAGCAAACAAATGAACAGTACCTCTCAGATCCTTTCCTATATCGTTAATGAACAAATTAAACAGTAGTGGTCCAGGAACAGACTCCTGTGGCACACCATTAGTCACAGGCGGTCTTTTGGACTCTTCTCCTGAATAAACCAATCTCTGATATCTCTCCATCAGCCACCCTTTTATCCATCTCACCAACCCTATATCTATCTCCATATGCTGCAGTTTACTGATTTGAATTCCATGTGGTATTCTGTCAAGGGCCCTAGCAAGGTCCAGTAGAATCACTGTAAACCCATTACCCTTATCCAGTTCAGCTGCCACTCTGTTATAAAACGTGAGCAAGTTACTGAGACATGATCTACGCTTCACAAAGCCATGTTGTCCTGCATACAGTTTCCCATTTTC
This sequence comes from Typopeltis vanoorti, assembly GCF_054136105.1. Lineage (NCBI taxonomy): Eukaryota > Metazoa > Arthropoda > Arachnida > Uropygi > Thelyphonidae > Typopeltis > Typopeltis vanoorti. The sequence continues at coordinate 68,066,377 of NC_143569.1, forward strand.
ATCTATCCATTCCTGTATTTTCCAATTGACCATTTTCTCCAAAACTTGACAACGATTCCTGATATGCTGATAGGTCGGTAATTTCCAATTACCGACCGATAATTCGGTCGGTAATTGCAGTCTTGGAACCGCCTTTATGCAGTGGAACTATATTCCCCTCTTTCCACCCCTTCGGGACTAACCCGACCCGAGATTCAAATTAAACAAAATCATCAAGGCACTGACAATTCTTTTGCCGCCTCACGTACGACACAAGCTGGTATATCATCCAATCCCACAGATGTGTTGACATTGAGGTTTTGTAATAGACTATTCACCTCCACTTCATTCATCAGAATTCCCGTATAAGCTTTTGGTTCCTTCATTCCTGCAATGTCACCACCTGGATGATATACTCTTGCAAAGTGCTCGTTCAGTAATTCCACTATATCGACTGATTCGCTTACCTCCCTACCATCGGCATTCTTTAAAATCATTCTGCCGTATACATAATTATTTATTTTAATTTTAATATAGTTTTGATTATAGTTTTAATGATAGTTTTAATTTTAAGTTTAAATAAAAAAATCGAATTTAATATTGTAAATTAAATTGTTCTAATGCCTCTGATATCTCTTGTTTTTTCATAAATATTTATAATATGGTTAATGTTTCGTAATGCGCCATAAAGATATAATTTTGATAAATTATCAATTGAAAAGGCTGGCTTCCTCTGGATTTATGAGATATTATAGTATATGTGTACGTGGCTTTTGTGAAGGTGGCGCGGCTAACAGTAAATAATTTTTCATGGTATGGAAGTCATGTGCGAAAAGCGTGTGAATATATTACTTTCAGATATTAAAGGATTGCTTGAAGATAATGGCTTTGAGTTGTATCCGTTTAAGGTAATGCCATGTTTCAGTTTATTATGCATATTTTTATTCTTTTTTTTTTTTTTTTTTCTCTCTCTCAGATGTGCGAATGTCTGCGGTTCAATGTTTATCAAGACCGCAGTTCAGCGCGACTTTTGATTTGGTCTTCTCAGCAAAGTTCACGGTGCGTCTAAATTTGTACAGTTATGCCACATTCCTTTTGGAAGAAAAAAAAATCATTCAAGCAAAAAATTACTATCCTCATGCCCTTGCTAATTACACAGTTTCTAGGGATCGACCCTAGAAACTGTAGTTATAAAGAGAACAGCATTAACCAAACCGAATCAACTAACATAAAGCGAACCTCATTTCCGGTTCTGGTTGGCCGAATGGTTATCGTGTCCGTTCCACGGCTAGGAAGCTGCTGGTTCGAATCACGCCATGGATGTTTGTGATTGCCCTACAAGCTCTGTGTAGAAAGGGAATTTGCGACCTCACCTAATTCTAGCAGAAGACTTTACTCCCAAAACCCTGTGAGGTACTGGAATGACCATACGGCGTCTGCGGACGTCAAACAGGAAATATATATATATATATATGTATGTATGTAGAGAATTTTTTACCTTCTCTAATCCTGAGATTTTTTATTTAATAAGGTCAAAGCACCTTATGGTAACTTGTTTTGGTAAAATATTTATAAGCTCTGTATTACTTAAAACTTAGTATTTCTTGGCCTGGCTCCCACTGACAAGACCTCAATAAAGGTCGAAACCGGTCTGGGTAGTGGCCCTCTTGCCTTTAATACATAGCATCATATATCTCCTTCAGGAGATGTGCTTTGCATTAAGGGTAAACATTAAGAATAGTGATCAGAGCTTATTCTACCACAAGTTGCCTTGACTTGAACTACCTGCAGGGTCAGCTAGACTTGCAACACTTGCATTTGCAAACTTGACTGACTTGTCTGTTTGCTTACTTGGGAAATGGAGTAAAAAAAACCAGGTTTATATTTAAAATAGCTTGGTATCTTTAACATATATATAGAGGAGCATATGAACGTAGGCCTGTTCATTGAGAACATGGTGGAGGGGTATCGCTAACAAATCAGAATTGCGACCGCGAAGTAATTTGTTAGGGAAGCAGTAATAGTCATTGTATTTGAGGCTGTATATCTTGTGGCATAGAGGGCTACAGTTCATATCAGTTTCTGCTATAAATCAGAATTGCAAAGTAAGATGGCTTTGTTTGGAATAACTAAAGAGAAAACTAAAGCTCTGAAATCAGTATTATGTCTGTTAATTGTGTGTTTTGCCTGTCAGTTTGTTTTGCAGAAGCAAAACAGGCATGCTAGCTGTATTGAAACAAACAGATGGTAGTACTATTGTATAAAGCATTAATCAAGCCAAACCTTTATTATTGTGTTCAGATCTAGTCACTGGAATTTGTAGCAGTTGAAGCACCTGCTGAGGCAGATAGCAAAAATAATATCAGGACTGTAGAACAATGAGGCTAGATTGAAGGCTGATTGTGGTAGAAAGGAGATGAAGAGGTGATATGATTAAGTTATTTAAGCTGTTGAGAGATATTTATTGGATCAACCATGGGGAGATTTTGCATATAGTAGAACAAGGGAAAGGACCAAGAACAAGTGGCCATCCCTGGAAGTTGCAAAAAGATATAGAGTTTTTTTGCATGGAGAATGGTGGGAGAAACAATTAAAAGAGAGAATGGTCTGACTGCCAACAGTGGACCAGTTTAAAAACTGTCATGAGAGACTTTTGCTAAGGCAGACCTCCTGCAACAAGCCTTGTGGCTTATTGGAGGTCCGTAATAATAATAAAGTCAACAAAATGAAAACTTTTCCAATTCCTTCTTTTTTTTTTTTTCCGGTTATTTTTGTTATTGAATCTTATGAGCTTCACATTACTTTATGATACAACAGTGTTACTTTTTTGTAAACCTAGTATCCCATTGCCATTTATGCTAATGATATCATTAGGAGTGTAAAAAAAAAATAAACAGCATGAACTAAAATATGCTACATAAGTAAGTGCAAAATACATGCAGTGCAATATTTCTGGTATAACATCTTAGCTAAGAATTACTGTAAACAATTTGTGAATACTCCACAATATTTACTCTTCAAATTAGAGTAGTATATAGTGACTTCTGCTACCTCATTTCTAAAAACCAAATTGACTAGCACTGATATTGTTTCAGTTTATAGTAAAAAAAAAAAAAAGTCAAATTATTAGCTAAATAAATATTATTACTACCAAGTAACTGACTTTTAGATGGTATCCATTAAATAAACAAGCATTGTTTGTAAACACCCAGCTTGTGGGTTGTCATTTGGCTGTTAATACTCAGACTTGTACAAGAGCATGTGCACTACAGTTTAAGGTGATCATTAAAAAGGTCATCATTGTTGTGAGGAAGGCAGGATATTTTTCTTTGGAAGGCCTGGGTTTGAATTTGAAAAGCAACAATGTTACTTTCATGAAAATCATTCATGCAATGAAAATTTACAAAAACTTAAATGAGTGGAAATTAACTGAGGAATAAGCAGGTGAGGCAGGTATTGATAACAAGTGCAGAAGAATGAAGCCTATTTCTGGCTTCTTTTCTCCTGTTTTTGTTCTATGAATAGCAGCAGAAGAAAAGGACATTATCCCTTCCCTCCTTGAATAATGCAGGAAAATGTTAGATGAATAGTTCTACATGAAAGTGCGTAATGTGGATGTGGCTGATAATTGTGGTGTTTAGCATTAATTGAACATGAAATTTAACTGAGGATATCAAAATCTTTATAACAAGTGCTCATTATTTGTCACTGTAATAAATTGGCTTATTTTATTATATAGATATGTGAACACTAATACAGTTTTAATTGGAACAGTTTCACTATGAAGGTGCACACTGATGATTCAACCTTCATAGTGAAATTTACTAAAATCTACGATGAGGTGAATTTCCTTTCATAATGTTTTCATGTTGCAGTCATTTTATCATAAATCTTTTGCATACAACACTAGCATTTTGTGTGTTGTGTGTGTGTTCTGATAGGTTGTTTTTACAAGTTGTCAAGACCTTTTAAAAGCTTAAAAGAATCTTATCATGTCTCCAAGATTTAACTGGAAACTTAATACAGTTACCTAGAAATCAGTTTATTATTGAAAATGCATTTTGAACAATCTTGTAGAACAGGGTTTTTCAAACTGTGTTCCGCGGAACACTAGTGTTCTGCGGAAGGTAAATAGGTGTTCTGCGAGAAGTTCTGGAATTTGTCATTTTAGTTTTCTAAGCATTTTTCATGAATAAATATTTTATAGTTGAAATATTCTGAGGAGAATAATACTCGTGAATATGTCGAAAAACTCAGACCCAGAACCCCTAAAAACATCTGTGTATCGTTAATTTTCACACATCGAAACATTTCAACATTTGGGAAAGGGAATACCGCTGTTTATGACGGGTCATAAAAATTGCCTGCAAGCGGATTATAACAATGTGTGGCATATCCTCTGTTCTCAAAACTGAAGGAAATGACATCTGTGTAGCAAATGTCAGTGACCAAGCGGCATATTAAACATGGAAATATTCATGAATTATCGTTAATTTTCACACATCGAAATCTTTCAACAATCAGGAAAGAGAATACCGGCGTTTATGACCGATCATAAAAAATTGCCTGCATGCCGATTACAACAATGGGCGGCGTGTTCTCAAAACTGAACGAAATAGCATCTGTGTTGCAAATGTCAGTGACCAATCAGCAAGGAAGTATAAAGAAAATTTTTCCACTAAGATTGAAGGTCAATGTAGTCTGTATCTGGTTCTCAGATCTAGTAATACTGAATACTTTCTTTGCAAGTTCGTATTGCAGTGTGTAAGTGCTTGTTCTGAAACCGGAGTGCTGTGATTTTTTAAAAGTAATAGGAATACAGATTTAAATTCTAATATGAATAAGAGACAAGGCACTTTGTTTAATTTTGGTATTAAGAAATCTATTATTGAAGGTGTTTGTGACGGAACAGATAGTGAGTCATCCACCTCAAGTCTACAAAGATCTCCAGGATGTACAAAAGGAGGGGAAAACTACCAGCACACAGGAGAAAAAGTCTGCATTCACTCGTATTTATAATAGTATTATAAATATATTTGGTGATCAGAATAGGATATGTCAATTAAAATCAGCACAAATTAATTAAAACATCAAATAAATTAAACTTTAATTGATGTTTATTTAATTAATAATTAATTTTCCATCATTAATTGTTAATAAACATTAGCTAAATTACCAATTAATTATTAATTAATACATTACAAAATAATCAAGGTGTTCCTTGAAAATTTCAGGATTTGTGAAGTGTTCTGTCGTAGAAAAAGTTTGAGAAACCCTGTTGTAGAACATGTTCTTTTCTTTTATGTCGAATACATAACTTAAAGATTGTTATTTTTCCATATAAATGCCTCTTTCAGTAAGTGATGCTAATATGAAAACATTGAAGTTAGGCGAAAAGAATTATGCTTTTAGTAAACTGAATCTGTATCTTTTCTAGGATGTACAGAACATGTAAATAAATTATTATAATTACTATGAAAAGTAGAAATTATAAAATTGTGAATTTAATATTAATAGTCAGATACTGAAACAGGTTTCTTTTTCTTAATTATAGATTGGATGGTATAATGAATATGTCCAGCCTGTTTTTCATTTGCACTATTATCCTGATACACTTGCTTTCTTGGTAATTAGTACCCCCAAGATGTTTGAAAATGCTTTTAAATCTTTCATAGAAAATAATAAGTTGAGTACTCTTAAGGATCCCATTGATGAGTGCATGATTTTTTATTTAAAGAAAATTCAAGAGGTAAGGGTATTCACATTCTATACCAAATTCAGATTGAATAACAAATACAATTTTTGGTTAAAGAATAATGTGTATCAATTATAATTTTGTTAAAGATAAGTTACAGGGAACAAGGCATGAAACTTTTGTCCATGTTATTCAGTGCTACTTTGCCCATTAACATTAATCAACAGCCTTGACCTTGAATATCGTGATGTTCATCATTCAAAGAGATTGGCAACCTTGTTTTAAATACTCAACAACAATTGGTTTTATGATCACCCCCCCCCCCCCCCATTATATTTCAGAGCCCTTTGAGCGTTGTTTTTGTTAGTATGTTTGAAACTATTTATAATGTCAATATTATAATATTGACATTGTAATATCTTCATAATATCTAAATTTATAAATTAAAGTTCAAAAACATTCAGTGTGAGATCCTCATTTAATCCTCTCATATGGAAACCTCTGTGACCATTATTTACATAATATGTATCGTAACCCCTTAAACTCATTCACTGACAAAGCACTGGACTGCCTATAGTTCACTCATTCATTCACCACTATGCAAAAACATTCTAGTCCTAATGCTTTTGTTAACCATTCTCTTGAATGGTTACAACTTCAAGAGGTGATACCTTTCTTCCCTCCTCTCATATGATATATTGGAACATTTCTTTAACATTTGCTTTATTAACTTAAATCTCTATCATATTTCCTCTTTACTGCCTATCAATTAAAACTTTGTAACCCACAAGCCTTTGGTCACAGAGAACAAACTAAGACTAATCACCATTTTGGCCTCTCACCTCTGGATCCTCCTGCAGCACTTACACATCACCAGGAAGCGAAATTTATACAAGTAATCTAGATATGGTTTTATCAAAGCCTCATATACAGAGTAATCAACATTCAAGCAATCCTTTTGCTATTTTGCTCACTTTTTGCTTTGTGCCGTCTGAATTTCAAATTTATCTACCATTCCTCCCCAAATCTCTATCCTTCTCAGTTGAGAGACGTAATTTTAATGGAACCTGTGATGTAGCGATCAAGAAAGAAAACACATTAGATGTAGTAAATAATGGTAATGAAATTAGTACAAATATTTCATATTGAAAACTAACAGTACATCATAATCAGTGTGTGAACCATTGTATTCTTCTCTCTGAACAAACAAGCAGTTCAGAGAGAGAGAGAGAGAGGAATATAAGCAAACACAACAATCAGTTAAACAAAAACAACAGTTGCCACACACACACACACACACACACACTAGAAGGATTATATCAAATATATAATAAATCATTTATGATATTTATATAAGATGAGAATCTACCATACTTTTTTAAAAAGAGAGAGAGGAAGAGAGAGAGAGAGAGTCAATCACTCAGATTTAAATTAAGCCATATAATAGGGCTCCAGAATGTTCTTTGAAAAGATTTTCATATTTAAAACTGCTTCTATGGAGAAGGCAAGTCTCGTTCCAAAGGATACTGTGTTTTGGTATAAGTACCGTGTTGTGCAAGACCAGACTTTACAGGTTTGGATCAGTATTTGAAGGTATTTAAGTGTTGATCTTCTAATCTTTTTTCCACGGATGGCCTGTTTATCTGTATTAAAGTATATTAAATTATAAACGCAAAAAATCCGGTAAACCCCAGCCAGAGACAGGTGAAAGTTATGTTCTTTTGTAGTTGGGAAGAGATCAGAAATTATGTCAATAAGAAAATGTGTAAGTATCAGGTGAAATTTCAAGATTCTTATCCTTGTCAATTTCCTACAGTGCAATTCCATTAATATAATATAGTACATAACTTGTAATGCCATATGCCATTCTTTCTTTCTCTCTCTGTAAACCTTTGCCATACACATCCCCCTCACCCCTCCTTGCAAAACCAAAACATCTGAATTTCCCTTTTGAATGTATCTATGATCTGAGGAAGGTACATCATTTTTTAAGTGCTCCTATGAAGATGAGAAAATTTGTGACACAGAAATGGCAGTCCCCTCCCTTCCTCTCCCGACAAATTAGACTGTCAAAGAAGACCGTCTGGGTTAGATTATAACTACCTTATCCTGGTAAAAATTATCTTTAGACATACCATGCCATTCAGTCTAACACACTGATAGAAGATATTTTGATAGTGCCCTTCTTAAGGTGATTACTCAAATGTTATTGGATACTCCTGTGTTTAGAAATTATAGTCAGCTCTCTCTCTATAGCAAATTTGTAGCAACCCCAAGAAACTGTTATAGTCAATAGTTTCTGTAGTGAATTTCTTTTAGAATAGCATTTACCTTGCCTTTTGTGAGTAGTGGATTTATAATAAGTATTGGCTATATTGAGAGATTTGACCATATTGGATGTAGATATAGGGTGTGGACATCTAGGCAGTGAGAAAATGTTAGACAGAGGATAATCAAATATACTTTTGTTATGTACTGAGGAGTTTTTATAAGATTAATTCAGAGGAAATTTTTCAGAACAGGTATAGTGGTGGGAGAACTAGGGACCATCCATGGAAACTGAGTAAGAGCGTAGTTAGCAAGGGTGTTAGAACTACTTTTTTGCTTGGAGAGTGGTGAATGAGTGGAATTGGTTGCTGGTCTGTTGTGGGTGCCATGACTGTGAATGAGTTCAAAGCAATGTATAATAGATACTGTGAAAATGCTGAATAGTTCTTGACATGATGTTTAGGGCCTCCCTCGATAAGTCTAAGGACCCCTTGGAGTTGCCCATAATAATAATTGATTTCAGAATATTTCTGAGTTTCCCCAGATGATAAAAATGTTGGTTTAAATTCCAAATTAAATAATTTAAAATTTTGAAAATCCACTTAGTTGTGGAGTAGAAGGATTCAGCATTATGGAAAAGTAATTCTTTTAAAACTGTTCAAATTTGTTAGAAGTACTGAACTTTTTTGAATCATGTTCTTAAGAAGGATAACCTCAGTTGATAGACTTAATTGATGATTGTGATGGCAGAAAAGAATATTTAAAATCAGTTAGAATTCATGTCAACCAAAACAAAGTGTCCATTACAATCACAATGCCAGTGATATTCTTTGAATATAACATCGATACAAAGTGCAAGATGGTTGATGTGTTTCATTCACATGGATGAAATACTTGGAGTGCTTAAGGGTCAAAGCTATATAACTGGGAGGAAACCTCCATGTACCCTTTTAAGGAAATAGAGAACTGACCAAGGCTTCTGATTTAATGTCCAATCCTCATCTCATGGTGCACCCACCCTGTTAGGTATCTACCCAGATACTGAACAATTTCCGTACTGAGTGTTCCTGGTAAGATTTATGCAAGTATACTTGATAAGAGAAATTGTGGAATGGAAGCTTGGTGAAGAACAAGATAGATTCAGATCAAATAGAAATTGTGAGGATCAGATTTTCACTTTAAGACAAATTGTTGAGAAATCTTGAAAATATAACAAGGAATTGTGTGCTAAAATTCAATAAAACTTTAAAAAAAATGCTGCAAATATAATACATGATGGTTTATTTATTTTCAGTTACAGTCTAGAAATTATTGAACAAAGAAACAACAACTACTAAACGAATACTATACTGACATCGAAGTTCGCGGTATCTCTCAGATACAATTTACTATTACTTTCACATCTATCATTCTCATCATCGAACTCGAGTAAAATTCATTGAATCTCTTCAACATCTGATGGATTATCCAATCAATATATTTTTTCAGCCATTTTCAATGGTAAATAAAAAAAAAAACACAACTAAACCAATACTATACTATACTATACTGACATCGGAGTTTGTGGTATTCTCTCATATACAGTTTACTATCGGATATCACACACCTTTACATAACACGTGTTAAACCAAAACTGACCACATAAACAGTGTGGAATATCACTCGTAATATGTGCATGTGCAGCTAGTCATGATCTCCAAGCTATACAGTGGATATGTGTAATAATATTTATATCAAACAATTTGTATCTGTCAGATCAGCCGTGACCTCTGCAGGGTTAAACCAGTCCTCCCAATTTTTTTTGTCAGGGAAAACAGTGCAAAGTCAGCTACTGGAACATACCTCAATTCAACATCAGCAGAATTCAAGATTGGTACTGTCACCTTAAAAAGCATCAGTGGAAAAGAAATGGAACTAGCAGAACAGTTGGATAAGTATCAGATCAACATAATAGGCATGACTGAAACAAAGAAGACAAACAGATGCAATCATTCTAAGCAACAAATATAAAATGTTATATTCAGTCAATAACAAACGGGAAAAGCTATAGTATTTAACACTACAAACGAGAATAATAATCTCGAATGGAAGGTTATATCAGTTAGATTGATGTGGACAAATATCCAAATGGAGAACTGGGCAATGAGACTTATTTGTGCTTATAGTCACATAGAAGGTCTACTAAGGAAGAAGTGGAGGAATTTTTTCAGTTATTAGAGAAGGCAGCTGACAACAAAAAAAGGGAAAAGTTTGGCCTTGTTAGAGATCTAAACAGCTCAGTGGGAAATCGTTACCAGACATATAATTTTTTGCAAAAATTTGGAGAAAAATGTGATGCTAATAATAATGGTAAATGACTGCTGGATTTCTGTTCAGGACATAGATTAATTATTACTGACACCATGGTTCAGCATAAAAATGTGCACAAATTCACATGGAGAGAAGATGCAAGAAATAAGAAAAGTCTTGTTGACTATGTTATAGTTGATAACAATGTTTTCCCATGGTTCAGGACACAAGAATATACAGAGTATTGAAATAGGAAGTGACTACTACTTAGTTTCTAGCAGGATAAAATCAAATTTCATATTAAAAAAGAGTATGTAAGAAAGTTTTAAAGCAAATCAAAGTTGAGCAGTTTTCAGAGGTGAATATACAAGCATCATTGAATTAAAAAATGAAAGAGTTTGAAAAAAATGCCCAAACCTTGGAGATTCATTAGCAAACCCTGAAAAAAACATTGATAGATTCAGTCAGAGAGGCATGTGGTGAAGTAACATGCAAGGATAGAAAAATCAGATCTCCATGTTGGACTCTGGAAGTTAGAGGTAGTCAAGCAAAAGAAGAAAGCATATGGAAAGTTCCTGGCAAGGAAGTTAGCTTGTGCTCTTAGAGAAAAACAGAGAAAAATACAAGAAAGCAAAGCATTGTGTAAAACTAGCTAAACAAAGGTTATGGGAAGACTTTGGTAAGAACATAGAAATTAAATATCAGGAAGGTGGTAAAATATTCTGGAGGCTATTGAAAAAGCTTAGAAATGGAGAAAAGAGTACTGTAAAAGAAATCAGATATGATAAAGTCTAAAACTGAAGATAAAAAAGATAATCTAGATGTCTGGAGTAATTACTTTGAAAGACTACTAAATGAAACAGTGTCAGCACAGTCATAAAAACTCCCAACAGGAATGCAGTCAGGAATACATATCCATACTTGAAGTAGAAAAAGTTCATCAAAAACCTGAAATGTGGAGAGGCATTTAGAGTAGATGAAATTCGACTAGAAATGCTCAAATATGGAGGAATAAGTTTTACACTGGCTGCATTGCATAATTCAGAGGGAGTGGTCAGAGAGTCGAATTCTGGATAATTTGAACAGAGCTTTTATAATATTTTTCTTTTCTATAAAAAGAGAAATAAAACAATGTGAGAATTAGAGATATTTCCCTACTGAGTGTTCCTGGTAAGATTTATGTAAGTACACTTGATAAGAAAAATTGTGAAATGGAAGCTTGGTGAAGAACAAGATGAATTCAGACCAAAAAGAAATTGTGAAGATCAGATTTTTACTTTAAGACAAACTGTTGAGAAATCTTGGAAATATAACGAGGAATTGTATTCAAGTTTTGTAAATCTGGAAAAGTCATATGACAAGGTGCCAAGAGGAAAGCTCTTCAAAACACCACAACTATGTGATGTAAATTGGATATTGAGCAATACATATTCTATTTAAACTTTAAGTCAGCAGTTAGAATTGAAGGGGGTACAGGAAGATAGTTTCATGTTAAAACAGACGTGTGTCAAGGGTGCACATTATCTCTGTTGCTATTATCTATATGGATCATATTATGAAGGAAAGTGGTATTAAATCTGATATCAAAATTGCCTGATGTTAATCTTAGCTAGCTGTTTACTTCTGAATAAATTCAGTACAAGTCTGCAAGATTCCCTGAATAAATTAAATAACTGTTGCAATAAATTTGATATGAAAATCAGCAATAAAAAGACACAATGAAAACAGGCAGAAACATTGAAAACTTGAACATATCCTGAATAGTGAGCTTATAGAACAAAAAAAAAACATTTTGGCTATTTAAGCACAGGTAGGAAGTGCTTAATAAATGCTTTATATAGAATAAGGAAGAAATTAGTCAAAACACTAAGTTAGCTGTATACAAGAAAGTATTCAAACCAATTTTAACTCATGGATCTAACAGCTGGGTTAGAAATAAAACACATGATCAAAGACTGGAGACTTCAAATAGAGTTCTGAGAAAGATTAGTAGAGTGAACAGATGGCATTAATGCTACTGTCATGCTAAAAATAAGGATATTAGGAAAGAACTTGCTATTGTTAGCATTCAGAAACGTGCTAGCAGAGCTATTCTCGTGTGGTATAATTAAGTGGAATGGGAGAGAGGAAAGATAAACAAAACAAGTGTTCTTTGCCAGGTTAATAGGAAAGAGATCCAGAGGAAGATCAAGATGTAAATGGATTGATACAGTAAAAAAGTGCCTTGAAAGACAGAAATATAAGAACAACTGATAATGTTAGATGGAGTTTTGACAGATAGGATTAATTTTTAGGAACATCGTTGATCAGAAGTTAGTAATGGCATAACTTTATCATGTAGTACTATCATAATTATCCTGTACACCTTCTGAGGGTATATATATCAGAAGTTGGATGATAAAGGAGGTACAAATCAAGAGCAGTAAAATTTGCTCAATTACTTTTAATTAGATATTAGATGCTCATGACAAAAGTTAGAAAATGACTGTTTCTATATCCATAAAAGCATCCAGAATTTAAGGTTTTATCCATCTCATCTGATTGTATTTTAGCTTCATTATCATAATCTGCAATAGTCTGATGATGCACACAATTTTATTATTCATTTCCTGTCACCAATTTTGTTTCATATTATTTTCTAGGTCTCTGTTCATGATTCTGTAGAAGCCACATAAACAAAAGATAAAGAATATTGAATTGGAAAGACAAGTTGTATTGAAATGAGTTAAGAATAAAACTTTTGGAATCTAAATGCTGAAGAAATATATGAGAAAGGATATAATACACAAACAACAGGTTGTCTCAGTAGGAATCTGCAACATACTGGTTTGACTGTGTTTAATCCTGTACTTTACTAAAATGATTCTAGGTTTTCCAATGAGGCATATTCTAACATCCACTTTTTATACATCGTTGCAAGAACTGCTGTTGAAAAATACCAATGGTAAATTCATAAGTACTTTGTTCCTGATTGACAACTTTGATATACACTGATGTCTGTAAGAAAGTGAATGATTTTGTGTTGTACCTGGAGGTAACAGTAATGAAGAGAAATATTAGATAGGACACACATGCACAATACTACTGGAAGAATCTTTCAAACTTCAGGAGTTTATTATACAGTGGGCATGTCATGGTCCAGTTAGGTGATATAGCTTTTGCAGTTGTTAACCTCCCTACCGGCTAGGACGTCTATAGACGTCCAACTAAATCTGGATATGATTCAGCCCACCTGTTTAAAGAACCTGGATAAGAAGTGCAATTTAACTGTCATGTCCATTAGAAGGTGTGATAAACCCTCACGCTGAAGAGAACGGTTAATCGGATTATCTCCCGTTCGTAGCTGCCTCTCAGTTGCCTATAACAAGAAACGGACTTTCTTGTTCCATGCTGGTTAACTGGATTTTAGTTATATATGATAGACTAAAAATAGAGAAATTATTTATATTTTTGTTTTCTCTTTTTATTGTACAATACAATTTTAATTTCTGGAGACAAAATAAAGGTCTTGCATAATTTCTTCACTTAAATATTGCCTTACCTTGGAGAACCAATTTAATTTTTTATTTTTTTGCGCTAATTTTTTTCTAATCGCTTACTAGACGAAAGATTTTTCTTTGTTCTCGAAGAAATTAATTCACGATAATTATTTGAAATATTCTTTTAAAAAAAGAAAAGAAAACCAGCTGCCGACGTTCCAGAGTATATTAATTTTATTTTTGTACAAAACCATCGAAATCGAATAATACTTAACAGATTTCCTTTAGGACACGCTTGAGCAACTTTGCTTTATAGAGAATAACATGAAATTCTTTAATCATATTACTTAAATTTTTTCTTCATGTTGTATAGTAATCTGTACTTTCACTTTCTTGGTTTCCTTGTATAATTGGTCATTACAAAATGAAATTAACAGTTATGATTTAAATTTATATTTTCTGCATAATTCAGATATTTTATTCTCCAATTTTTAAAGTAAGCGATACATTTGCTTATTTTTATCATTCAAAATATGTATATCAAATGTGAAATTTCATTTCCATATTTTTACAATAGAATTGAACTTTATTTCGCCTCTGATAGTTGAACCCCCCCCCCCGTTGCATTACTATCACACACCCGAAAACTATATAGGTAAAAAAATAGGTACGGTTTTTATTTAATTTGTTATTTTTCTCTAGTAATTGTTCCATTTTCTGATGAAAATCTGTCAGAAATGTAGATCACTCTACATTCCTGAGAGAGACTTGAGTATCGATGAAAGCCTTATGCCATTCAAAGGTGGACTGAAATGTAAGCAGTATATTCCCAAAAAGAAAGCGAAGTATGGAGTAAAATTTTTTATGCTTTGCGAATCGGAAAGTGGATATCTTTGGGATTTCAAACCTTATACAGGAAAGCAAACTGTAATCGAGCACGATAAATATTCGGATCTCCCCTTGTCAATGCATGCAGTAATGCAGTTACTAGACCCTTTACTGGGGAAAGGTTACTGCATTATAATGGATAATTACTATGTATATGTCCTGAACTCGCTGATTTGCTTTTACAGCATCGTACAGATAGTTATGGTACTGTAAATGCAAAAAGGCGAGATATGCCTCCAGATCTGGCTTCAGGAAAGCTATCGAAGGGGGAAATCCGAACTTATCAACGAGGGAAAATCTTTGCCCTACGTTGGAAAGCCAAAAAAGATGTTTTTCTGCTATCTTCCCTGCACAATCCATCAACGGAATCCGTGGAGAAGCATGGTTTGAAGAAAGAAAACCCATTGCTGTGTGTGCATACAATGACACTATGGGTTGAGTCGACAGGTGCGATCAGCAGCTATCATTCTACTCTGTAATGAGGAAACAGCATAAAAAATATTACAAAAAAGTGTTTGGACATGTTATTTGAATTTTGAAGTGTTTGGATTTTGTTATTTGGAACAGTTTCCTCCTGTACAAGAAAAAATGTTTGTCTACCATAACATATCTAGAATACAGAATAGAAATTGCGAAAGCATTGCTGCATGCACATGCACCTTCTTCAGCAAGCAGAAAAACAGGAAATCCTGCCAGACATCTGAGGTTGAACGCTGCTAACTCCAACCATTATCTCGAAAATCTACCACCAACGGCTAATAAAAAAAAAAACTTGCACGCAAATATTATGTATGTAATAAAAAAAAAAATATCAGAAAGGAAACAAAAATCTGGTGCCCTGAGTGTAAAACTGCTTTGTGTGTTTACCCTTGCTTCAAGGTGTTCCACGCTGTTCAAGAATTTTAAATTCTGAACAGTATGAAATAAAAAATGTTTGTTTTCTAGGCCATCAAAACAGTCCATTTCAGGGCTACAAATATTGATAGAGGGATACCCGAATGCACTGTTTCTTTTTCATCTTGAAGGCTAATTTTTAAGTTATTTTTATGACACAGAGAAACTGGAAAGAGTATTCCAGGTAAAGTATTTCATCAAAACAATAAAAAATAATGAAATAAAATCTACCCTATATATATATATAAAATGATAAGCCTTTTTATGTCATGTTTATCGAAACGTTTTGAAACTCAGGGGCTACCCTGAGTGTCGAGTCATCAGAATTCAGGGGCGGAACCCCCTTTCGAGTTATCACAATTGAAGGAGAACTGGTCTACCATACTGGAACACGGGGGGATTGGGCATACCCCCTAGTTAATAAATGAAATATATGAATAATAACGGGAACATTTTCACCTTGCCAACGCTCAACATTGATATGATATGGGTTCCAAATTTCTTGTTTCGGAGATGTATATATATATATATTACAAAGTTTTGTAATAAAAATTTCTGCTGCAATGAAGTTTGGCAGAATCAACAATATTATTACTACCTTATTTCTGTTTCTCGTGTGGGAGAAAAACGGTAAAATGTCACTCTTATAATTATATGAGATGTTATAATGGCAAAAATAGTAAGAAAAGTCATTTGCACTTTCTCTTCAAAACACAAAGAAAGAACATTGTAAATTCATCCAGTGGAAAAGAAAGTACTACATATTTTTCTCCTGTTATCTTATTTTTTTTCTTGTACTACAAAGAAGAAATCACTGCATATAACATGAAGTCTGCTGGAGGGAAAAAAATCTGGAAATTGGTTACATTATAACGAATAGAGAAATCATGTCAGAAAAATTATTCACGTAAGATTCTAATCTCAGCAGACATAACATTTTCTTCTAGATTAGATATCTAAAGTAACTGAACCTTTGCTACTATTTTACACTAAAATGAATGGGTATGTTCCCCAAGTGATTTACGTTTGGAACAGCTGTCTTGCGAACGATTTATGAAATAAATTATCTGAAATATCCGCAGATTGATTAGGTCTATACCCCCCCCCCCCCCCAAAAAAAAAGAAGATTATGAAACGCATATGCACCTTTCCTTTGAAAATAATTCAAATCCTCTTTTTCAAGATAATTGTATGATTTAATTTCTAAGTTTTGATAATAAAAGTGAAACTGATCATTATAAATTAAGCAATTATTTTGGCATAAATAATGTATAAGCATGTAAACGAAATATCAGTATTTCTGTTAGGATATAGGTAATCAACAATCGAAAAGGAAACGACATTCTTGACATATTCTGCACTACAGCCTGAGGCACTTTAGTGTTCTCCCCTTTCTTCTCAATAGCACTGAGAGTAATAAGCCTTCAACTTTTCCTCCAGCTAAGAGGATATTACCAAGTATTTAGAAGACGTAGATTATTTCAGAAATAGCTTTCAGCAGCAGCAGAAGTAATATTTAGATTTTTTTAAAGAAAAACAAACACAAATAATACTACTGAACTTTCTTTTGTGTGGTATGCATATAAACAATTTTGCATTGGTAAAATATAGCTTATTATTTCTAAAATTTCACATAATGTCAGCGGACAGTAGAACAGCTGGTTTTAGATTGCAAATAAATAGAACAGAATTAGAAGCTTCAGGATACAATCTGATTGCCGTATATCTTTTGTCAAAATGGTAAAATGAAGTAATTGATTTTGAATGCTGTCTAGAAAAGCTTTCAAACCTGTATAGAAATTTAGAGTAGTTATGCAATTCAGTTCCAGGAGAGAATAAGGAGGGGGGGGGGGGGCATTAGAAAATCTTCAAAACGAGCAAAAATGTTGAATCATTCCGTATATGATATTTTTCACATTATATTTTCAACATATCTACGAGGTTATGCACTAGATATTATCGTAATATGCATAATACAAATAAATAAATAAATGACGAAGGCAAAGAATCACTGCTAAAATATCATTGAATATAAATTTTTGAAACCAAAAAGACACGATCGGAAACCAAGCAATGCAATTTAGCATTTTAACATTTTTTTTTTATTTTGTCTTTATGAATAACAAAAAATCGTTTCTAAATCTGAAATGTGATGATACATATAATGCTATTTCGCTAGAAACGAAAGAAAAAGGACATATTTATTTCAATAAACGTTGTTTAAAAATATAAATATTTGACATAATATTTTCAAAGCAAACATTTGAAAATTCTAAAATTCGAAAAAAAATTATTCAATTATTATACGTAAAGTGAAAGAACAATCAGTGCAACTCTTCCGGTGCACTGATTTGTAGAATAAAATACACCAAATTTACTATCACTAAATAGATTCATTGCAAAAGCTGATCAGTGGTCATTTCAGGATTGATTTTTTTCGCATATGTGAAATTCGTTTCAATTTTTGGGAAGAGACACAATAAATCATTTTAGAGGCAAGAAAGGTCAAATAACTTAGGACAGTAAATGAAATTCTAAGCAACACAATAGACGTAAAGACAGGGCGAAGGGACACAAAAGTCACTCACCAACAGTTAATCCACTAATGGCTATAGAATAGCCGGAACGAGATTAACGGCGGAGGAAGGTAATGGCATGATAAAAGGTAGAATGCCGACGAAGTTTCGAATCATAAAAAAAGCTAGGGAGTGTTGAATATTTCATCCACACCGGCCGGTTGGGAAGTTAATGGAACTTTGTAAACAGTGTTTATCAAACTTATAATGCACTGTTCCTTTGATCTCTACAAAGCCATTATAGTGTGAGGAGTTGATTGCAATTTCTTGTTCAACAGAGCAGTCATCGAAAATAAAAAGTGCTCTCTCTCTTTTATGAACTTGATCATTATTCAGTATTTATTGTGCAAACATTTGCTTTGAGCTCTTCAATAATTTTTAATAGCAATCTGAGGAAGAAATATGGCAGACAATTGTTACCATCTCATGGTAGTTAAAACTAGATTGTTTGAAATAACGTGAATCAGGTTTTTCTTGCGCAGTGAGAATAAAAAACTGACTTTCTGGGAAATAAACCCTTGCTTGCCCATGCCAGATATTGACTAACTCAGGAACTGGGCTTAGAAAAAGTGCCTCTAGTTGGCAACTAGAATCAAACTTATAATGGTGTTTTTGTTCATATGGCCTTGTATTATGGATACAGACACTATTTACCTAGGACTACACAGACTGATCAGTTGAATTTATATCCATGAGCCTGTTCCTATCCTTTAAAAATACAAAACACAAGTAGGCCTGTATACTACTTGCTGCAATCCTTTTAATTTATCTCTGCTATATTTGTTCTTTAGAACGAACTTCCTCTTCTAGATTCTCCCAGAATTACATTCTGCATTTGTTTAAGGCAAATATCAAAACATTCTCCTTGTTTATTCAACTTTTATCATTCGTGTATAGCATTAAAACTTTTCAAATGTTTTCTGTACTAAATAACTATGGGATATTAGGAACCAACTTGGGCCTAGGACAAGGGGTTAGCATACTTGTCTTAAATCATTTGATAATAATCAACAAAGACTTTTGCTTTAAAGGATTTTTTTCCATATGTGCTTTTTGTTATAATAGTCCTTGGTGAATAAAAGTTAAGCAGCTGTCAGATGTGAACTCTAGACTAAAATACAGAAACATTATTCAAGAAAAAATTAAAGAGTTTGAGAATAGGAACCAAACCTTTTAGATTCAGTGGCAAATTCTGAAGAAAACATTGATTCAGCCAGAGAGACATGTGAGGCTGTCTGCAAGGACAGAAAAATCAGAACTCAATGGTGGACACAGGAAGTTAAAGAGGGAGTGAAGGAAAAGAAGAAAGCATATCAAAAGTTCCTGGCAAATAAGCCAACTTGTGCTCTTAGAGAATACAGAGACAAATGTAAGAAAGCTCAGTAAAACTAACTAAACAAAAGTCATATGAAGACTTTGGTAAAAACATAGAAAATAAATATCAAGAAGGTGGCAAGATATTTTGGAGGTTGTTGAAAAAGCTCAGAAATGGAGAAAAGAGTGCTGTAAAATGAATTAGAGATGATAAAGGTGACATGAAAACAGGAGAAAAAGATATCCTTGATGTATGGAGTAATTACTTTGAAAAATTGCTAAATGAAACAATCAGTGACAGCACAGTCATATCAGGAATACATATCCATGCTTGAAATGTGGAAGGGCAGCAGGAGTAGATGATATTTGACCAGAACAGAAATGCTCAAGTATGGAGGTATAATAGTTTTGCAGTGGCTGCACTGCATAGTTCAGAAGGCCTGGACAGAGAGACAAATTCCAAGACAAGAGAAAAAAAGATGGAGTAGAGCTCTCATAGTACCAATATACAAAAAGGGAAATAAAGCTGAATGTGAGAATTACAGAGGTATTTCCCTATAATAAATAATAATAAATCTTTCCAGTGTTGCTGGTAAGATTTATTATTATTATTATGTGACGCCTACAGGGAGTCCAAAGACTCATTGAGGGAGAGTGTGTCCCTTCCAACTACTAACTGCGCTCAAACTTGCTTAACTTTTTGCGAGCCATTAGTAGCGGAGGTTCTACCAATTGACCAACCTTTGCTGGCTAAGGTTGCAAAATTTATGCAACTATAATTGAGAAGGATTGTGGAAGGGAAGCTTGGTGAAGAACAAGGCTACACAGATGATCAATTTTTTAATGCTGATGAGACTGGCTTATTCTGGAAAAGAATGCCATCGTGCACATTTCTAGCAGAGAAGGAAAAAATACAAGCTGGGTATAAAGTGTCAAAAGACCAAATGACACTTTTACTATGAGGTAATGCATCAGGTGATTTAAAATTGAAGCCACTGTTAGTGTACAGAGCAGAAAACCTAAGAGCTATTAAGGGCTTTACATAAAACAATTTACCTGTTCATTGGTATTCGAATAAAAAAGCGTGGGTGACTCGTTAATTTTTTGAAGACTGGTTTAAAACTTGTTTTTGCCCTGAAGTTAAAAGCTATTGTAAAAAGAATGATATTCCGTTCAAAATTTTGCTTTTATTAGACAATGCGCCAGGCCATCCAACTCTATTGACTGACTTAGATGAAAATGTCAAGATTCATTTTTTTCCCTTCAAACACAACATCAATTCTGCAGCCGATGGATCAAGGCGTTATCTCCACTTTCAAGGCTTACTATTTAAGATGAACTTTTGCTCAAGCTATTAAAGCTGCAGAAGAAGAAGATGCTTGGATTTCGAGTGAATTTTGGAAGAAATTTAACATAAAAGATGCCATTCAAAATATTTATGAATCTTGGCAAGAGGTGACGCAAAGCAACATGAGAGCCATATAGCATAATATCTTGCTGCATTGTTCAAAGGACTCTGTTGCCTTTGCAACACAGAAAGAGGAAATCTCAACAGAAATTGTGCAGGTAGGCAACGATCTTGGTTTTACAAGTTTAGATTGTAACAATGTGAACGAATGTATTGATTCTCATTCAAATGATCTGGATGACGAAACCCTTTTGGAGTTGGAACAACAACAACAAGCCTATGAAGCAGAAGAAGACGAAGATGACCCCACTGATATCATCGTTGAAGAATTTTCCTTTGCTGGCCTTTCAACTTTTGTGAGAAAAATCAATGAAGTTTCCGACTTTCTCATAAATGCCGACCCAAATTTGGAAAGAAGCATCAAAGTGAGACAAAGTCTCAATAATACCATCAAATGCTACAGAAATCTAGTACTTGAAGAGACAAAGAAGACAAGGAACAACGAACACTAAAAGATTACTTTAGTAAAAAGTAAATTAGTGTATGCTAAAATTGAAGCAATATTTGTTTTGTTTTCTACAACTTTTATATCAGTTTAAAAGGATTTTATTTGTTATTTAGTTTAAAAAAAAAAAAAAAAAACATTTTTTTTTTAATTTTTAAACATTTTTATTATCCTAAATTTTTGTAATAAACAAATTAAATTGAAAACCTTTATAAATAGACCTTGAAGAACGCAGTTTTGCATAGCGGGGACGCTTCTTAGAAATAATTAACTGCGCTATACAAGGTATTCCTGTAACTGTGGATTATTTTATTAGTGCAGTGATTATGATTTTGCAAAGAAGTTATCTGCTGAGAGTCTACAAAAGATTATGGTTATTTATTTTAGTTTATTTTTTTAAAATCAGTTTTAAAGTCATTTTAAAAACAATGAAAGATATCAATGTAAAATTTTAAAATATTTTATGATATTAATTTTGTGATGATATTGATATTTTATATTCTGTTATTCATATTTCATACATAGTATGGGCATATAAAATTTCTAATATTTACATGTTAATTTTGCTTTAACTCTTTCTATTATTTTAGTAATGTATAGAATGCATTTCAGGTTTTGCTTCATCAAGATTTTCTACTTTTAACAGTAATATATTACAATACTTTTTTCGATATTAATTATAAATACAGTAAAACCTCGATATAAAGGACTGATTCGGGCCAGGGGGTGTCAATTAAATCCGAAAGTTCGTTATATAATAAAGTAGGTTTTCCGAATGCATATGTTAAAAAATTGACAAATTAGCTAATTTACATGTTTTTACTTATGTAGAAACTTTTATGTAATTAAAATTAAGTACTGTATCTATGAAAAGTTTAATTTCACAGAAAAGTTTTCTATATGTATTATTGCTTATAACCTCACCGTACTTTTGAGACTCTAAAAAACAAGTCTGCGATCTAAACATCACATATTATCACAATTTTTTTTTTATTTTGTTTTTTGTTATTTTTAATGTCAATACAGTGTGCTTTTTTATGCCATATTGCTCACATATACAAGACAGACACTCCAATCCAACTTTTGTGTGACTTCTAATTTTGATTTAACGTTAAATTAACTATTTTCCGTTTGTCCATATTTTAAGGTTAGGGTTACAAAGATGTGTTTTACCATTCATACATATCTAATTTTAAATTTATATTGAATAGGTCTATAAAATGCGATCACGTGCTAATCATTCGCCGAACATGTTTTATGAGCGGTGACTCATTTATGTCGGCTAAATTACTACAGTGTTTTTCCAACATATGATGGCCTATTTGCCAAAATTTGTTTAAAATAACAGGAAATTAATAACAAAAAATAACCTGTTAATTTAATTATAAGCAAATCTTGGTTAAAAGCATTTTAAAATTAACAGGGTGTTAATTTTCGCATGTGACATACGGACTGGAAATTTGGTCCATTAAATCGCAGTCTGTAAAATTGAGGGTTTACTGTATTACAAAATATTACATATGAAAGCACAAACTTCTTTTATACTGTTGAGTAGTCATTATATTGCAGATAATCTAAACTTCTTTCTTTATGTTCTCAATTTTTATCTTCTTCTTTTCAGCATTTTAGTTCCAGACAATCCTGGGGTCTGCTGCTCGGACAATTCTCTTCCACTTATTTCTGTCTTGGACATCTCTCCTTTTCACTCCAACTTCTTCCATATCCCTTTTGATGTTTTCCCACTATATTTTCCTTGGTCTTCCTTTTCTTCTCTTATCCTTCACTTCCATTATTGTGACTCTTTGAATTGGGTGGTCTACTGGTCATCTCCATATATGGCCAACCCACCTCAGTCTACCACTCTCTCACTTTGTCCTAAATTTTTCTAACCTCCATCCTTTTAATTTTTATGAAACATAAAAATTGAAATATTTGTCCTCTGCATCCTTCAAAATGCCACCACAAATGACAGATTGCAAAGTTTTATCTAGTTTAAACCTAAATCTCTTTCATCAATATCTACTGTCAGCAAATTCACTCTCTGTAACACCATAGTGTTATAGCCGGTGTTGCAATGAACTCCCCAACATGCATGCTTGCACGTGTGTGCACATCTCACACACAGAAAAGCATATATTGTATTTAGAAAATTTATTTTGAGAAGAAATTATTCTTGAGATATATAATTATTGTTATTATTATTATTTTTTTACACACATATATCCATTTTTGAAACAATCCTTTTGCTCAAAAATAAAAGCATAATATGCATTATTTCAGATCTGGAGATATATATTTCTTCATCTCGCTTAAATTGTTATGCTTAGGTCTATCATGGCGAAGTAATTTAGCTTCATATAAACTATAAACCTAATTAATGCTCTGATAGGGCAGTAAACTTTATTTGCATACACTGATATCTATCAGTTATGAGTGTTCTCTGGCCAGTTTTTTCCTTGAAGGTAGAATGACCTGAATTTCTGGGAAGAACACTTTGCCACCTCCTCAGTATGAGATCAGCTAACTCGCTTTTATGTAAAAAGTCCTTATAAATGTTCTTTATATCCTAGATAGGATTAAAACCCAAGTCATTTCAGCCATCCTCCTCCTCCTCCTCTTATGTATATTAGGCCTAGTGGCCCATTACGTTGATATTAGGCATGACCTATTATGATTTGAAATTGCGACCACCTCGAGAATAAAGTGGTTAGCTCTATGCCTCCTTGTGTGTCCTATGTCTGTAGATGTGTGTGTGTTTTCACAGGGCAGGTTTGCCTGTTCTGGGGGGCGAACAACCCTCTACCTCTGTATGAGTCTGGCTAAACTCACCTTTAGTCGAAAGAGACCAGATTCCCATCTGTGACGTGTTCCTCATGTCACAAATGGGAATCGAATGCAGGTCTTTCCGACCAAAGGGCTTCATCTATACCAACTGAGCTACAGAGGCTCTTTTCAGCCATAGGACATCATGGAATCCAAATAAATATTTTTTTATGATAACATCACCTACAAAAAAGTTGGAAACTAATAGCACATGCAGTAGGCAACAGATAGCTAGAGCAGCCAGCCTAAATACTGGTTACTTAGTAAATGTGTATTGTTTATTAAGCTAGAGATGATAGGTGTGTTTTTTACGGAGCTAGAAATTTTATAGGAAAATTTTCATTTTTGGAGGAATATATTTTAACTTACTAGGAGAGTATGGCTATCTGATTAGAAACTTAAGGATTGGTATGTTAGTGGAAGGAAATAAGAATAGCTAATTTTTTTTACATTGAGAGGTGGTTCTACTTTAAAGTCCAATGACAGCCTGATAAACATATCTTGATTGTAATCAAGTTTCAGTACCATGCTGAAAACTGCTGATTTTAAATATTTATGAATATTACTGTTAGTATAGTAGTGAAACACTTACAAATAATAGCATGAACATTTTTTTTTTTTCAGGCATTTCATTTTTATGATGTTGAGGTTATTCATGATTTTCAAATGTATCCAAACAGAAGACCAAAAATTTTGATGCAGACTGTTAGTCATATTTCTGGTGCTGCATACTTTTACCAGAGATGCGATCTGAAGCATGATCCTTGGGAAAAGAATAAGGTAATTCATGCACAATACTTAAATATAAAAAGTTTCACAAGGGATTATGTTTTTGGTGCATATGTTATGTTGTGTAATTATAAGGTTGATTTTCAAAGCTTATTTATATTAAAACAGTATGCTAAATCATGGAGCATGCTTTCTCAGGATATACCATTATCATCAGATTCCTGATATGTACCCTCCGGGGGTGTACAGGATATTATGATAGTACTTCATAAAAAATATTAGATCATTACAGACTTCCTACCTCAGTTTTCCTCCAAATTAATCTGTTATCGCTCAAGACTCCAATATTATCAGATCTTATATTTCTATCTTCTAAGACACTATTTACCATATCAGTCCACCTATATCTTGGTCTTCCTCTGAGTCTTTTTCTGCCATTCTGGAAGAAAACACTTCTTTTGCTAACCTTTCCTCTCCCATTCTGTTTAAGTGACTATGCCACTCGACATTAGCCCTTCTAACACATTTCTGAATGGCAGGAAAAAGTTATTATGATACTGCAATTGATGCCATCTAATCACTCCCCCTAATCTTTTTCAGAACTCTCGTATCTGTGGTCTCTAGATTTTGATCAATTGTTTTTCTAACCCAGCTCTCAAATCCATAAGTCAGAATTTTGTTTGGATACAGTCTTGTATACAGCTAGTTTAGTGTTTTGACTAATTAATCTTTTATTCCATATAAATTTATTCATTTAACTCCCTACTTATGGTTTGCTAATTCTGTTGTCTATTTCCATATTTAATTTCTAAAATCTCTGCCTAAACAGCTGAAATGTTTTATATTATTATTCTTCTTTTTATTTCTTTTTATTTTTTATTTATTTAAGCACCTCCACGCCGCTTAACCGCAGGAAGGAAGACTTCATTCTGAATCTAGTCATCGACTAGAGGAAATTTTTCTAAGCCTTTTTTTGACCGGTTCTCAAGTTAGTCGATCTCTGGCATGGGCAAGTGTTTTTTCTCCCCGAAACTCGGGTTTTTTGTCCCGTAAACTCAAGAAAATCGACTGTAGAACCCACATTATTTCAGACATTAAATATATTGTGTTAGGGACCATGAGATGACGGCACTTGTTGAGCCATCTCTCTTCACTGCGTGCTGCTTAATTAGTAATAGCCTTGGGCCAGCTGTCTCTGATTGGCTGCCAGTGGAGATTAAACTGTCCACTCACGGCCTTGCCTACTCCCTGTATGGGAATAAAAAGACATTAGCTGATTTATTTTTTTTTATGTGGCTCCGATCCATGAAACGTTATATGCAAACTTATAGTACGTTTGTACCACGGGTGGGCTATGAATTTTTTAAATATTTTTTTTTTCAAATTTATTTTTTACATGGTCCAGAAACCCTGCTCTAGAGATCCATAATGGAACTTTTTCAAGCCACTTCTTGCCTCCATTAAGTAGGATGGTGGTCTCATACTGGTTGACGAAATTCATCTCTCTCCTAAAGACAATCATAAACATCCATGCCCACTGTGGGATTTGGACCCACAGCCTGTTGGTTGAAGAATGGATATGCTAACCACTCGGCCAGCAATGCAGCTGATGTTTTCAATATTCCATCCCCATTTTCATTGTCTCTGTCTTTATTTTGCTGATTTTCATACCAAATTTGTTATAGCAGTTAGCCAGTTTAGTCAGGAAATCCTGCAGATTTGTACTGAATTTATTTAGGAGTATAACACCATCAACATAAAGTGAAGAGCAGAGCTTAACATCTCCAATTTTGATGTCAGGTTTAATACCATCCTTCATAATCCACATAGATTATAAGTAACAGTGGAGATAATGTACATCCTTGTCTTGCACTTGATTTAATGTCAACCCATCTTCCTGTAATTCCTACAATTCTAATTTCTGACTTACAACTCAAATATAGTCTATATATTGCTTTATATACTTTCCATTTCCACTATATAACTGTAGCAATTTGAATGGTTTTCTCCTGGCCACCATGTCATATGCCTACTCCCAGATCTAGAAAACTTAAAGATAGCTCCTTGTTATATTCCTATGATTTCTTAGCTATTTGTTTTAAAGTGAAAATCTGATCCTGGTAACCTCTATTTTATCCCCTCAACCCAGCTTATTCTCCATGTTTCCCTTTTATAATTTTTGTTAGCCATATTCAGTTTTATTTCCCTTTTTATAAATGCATGCTATAAGAGCCATATGCCAATCATCTGGAATTTGACCCTCTGACTGGGCCTTCTGATAACTATGCAGTGTAAAAATTAACTGTAAAAATCCTCCATATTTTTTGCATTTCTGGTCGAATATCAGCTCCTCCAGCTGCCTTTTCACATTTCAGTTTTCTGATGGCTTTTTTATATTTTGAGTATGGATATATATCTTAATTGCATTCCTGTTGAGTGTTTCTGCCACTGTGCTCTCACTGCTTGTTTCATTTAGGAATCTTTCAGAATAATCAAATGTTTAGCATACCTATCTTCAGATTTCATGTCAACTTTATTATCTTTGATTCCTTATACAGCACTCTCTTCAATTTCTAATCTTTTTTCGATATTCTCCAGAATATTTTACCACCTTGCTGATACAGTTGAATCTGCTTGTTGTGATCACAGATAATATAATATTATCAATCTGCTATTATCATCAAAATCATTCGGTCCCAAAACGCACAATTTAAAATTAATTAAAAAGAATCTGTCTATTATAATCAAAGTTCTGGTTATTGTTATCAAAATCCTTGAATATCTAGCCTTTTGCATCTCAGAGTTGATCAGGAGAAAATTTGACAAAGAACATTTGTTGAAATCTATCTTTTGTGTTAATCTTCTTTTAATCTTAATCTTCTGTAATTCTTAAATCTTCTAGGCAAATGCAAGTGGGTATAAATACAGTTGAATTGTGATTTTTCGAGTTTATTTTCATGCTCTCTTTCAGTAAGTGAATTTGGCTTTACGCACTTGTTAAAACAGCCCTTAGCATTATGGCAGAAGAAAGTAAAAAATGTAAAGATTTATCTTTTCAAGAAAAGCAAAGAATTTTGGAGTACTAAGATTAGTTGCCCAAAATGAGTCAGTAATGCGGCTGTACATTTAAAAATTTCACAACCATTCTTGTGTAAGATCTTAATAAACAGATCAAACATTGAAACTTTAACTCTTACTAATGAGAACATGGATTGGAAGAGAGCCCGATTTGGTAAGGATGCTCAAGTTGAATCAACATTAAAAATTTGGTTTAGCAATGTTTGTGAAAAGGATGCTTCGATTAATGGGCCTTTGATGCGTTAAAAAGCAGAACTTGCAAAAACAATGGGCACAGAAAATTTCACGACAACTGAGGGATTTTTTAACAGGTGGAAAAAGTGAGAGAGAATATTGTGTACAAGTGTATTCATGGTTAAGAAAAAAGTGCTGATTTTTTATCAGCTGATGTGTGGATTAAGACCAAGTGGCCAAAAATGATTGAATATTCTCCTGAGGATATTTACAATGCAGACGAAACAGGACTCTATTTTCATACAATTCCTGAGCATATTTATTTGTTTAAAAATGAAATTATTAAAGATTTAAATCTTCAAAAGAGCGAGTGACATTTCTTTGTTGTGCTAATAGGAAAGGTGAGACACGAGATCCTGGTGATTGCAAAAAGTAAAAAATCCCCGTTGTTTTAAAGGTGTCAAAAGTTTGCCTGTTGACTATTGATCCTAGTGCAAATGCTTGGATGATTAATGCCATTTTTAACAATTGGTTTATTAAGTGGGATCTTAAATTAAAGCAAAAAATTGTCTTGTTAATAGACAACTGCACTGCACAAACTATTTATCGTTAAAGAACATCAAAGTAATCTTCTTGCCTTTGAACATTATACATCGTTAATTCAACCATGTGATGAAGGCATCATACGAGCCTTTAAAGCTCATTATCGTAGGGAAGTTCGTGTGAGATTATAGATGAACTTGATTATATAAAAGACCAATCTGATGCAACTGAAATTGCAAACAAGATTTCCCTTCTTGATGCATTGCATTTAGTAGCAATGTCGTGGAAGCAAGTCTCAGAGAACTATTGAAAACTGTCTTCCAGAAAGGTGGATTTTTTAAAACAAACTCTGAAACTCCCTTCCAAAGAATTTCAATGAAATTTTTGATAAAATCTCAGATGGTATGTCAAAAGAAGAATTTGAAAATTGGTTGGATATTGATAACAACGTTGAAGTGGTGGCTACAATGACAATGTCGGAAATATATCAAGCTGCTTCCAATGAGAACTGTAAACTAATGAAAGAAAATGAACCTAATACAAGTATAGAAGAACAAATTTTAGAAGCTCCTCCAACCAATGCCCAGATGCCAGAAGCTCTAAGAGTACAGGTATCCCTTGATTAACGTGATTAATTAACACCTCGATGTTACCGCGTATATCAAAATCACGTTAATCAAATATAATAATCAGTGGTAAAAAGTACAATTCGTCCATGATTGATTACTATATTAATAATTCTTTTATATGGTACTCTTTTAACAAAGATAAACAATGAATGCAAAGTAAATGTTTAATAAATGTTTGTGTCTACGTTAGTTACTGCAATTTTTTATCAAAAAAAAAGTTACCAAGTTTGAACAGTTAGTTTTTTCCTATCAGCATAAGTTCTATGATAACAAGCAAAATGACTCTCTAGACATTGGCAAACAAGCAGGCTTCGATTAACATCTGGATCCATATCCATTACTTGCTGCTCAAGTGATTCTAAACTACGAAATATTCCATCCAGTTCTTTAATTGTTATCGTCTTTGGAACCTCATCTTCACATTCCATTTGTTCGTTGTCTTTATATGCACGTTGTTGTTGTTCAATTTCAAGGAGATCGTTGTCACTGAAATCTTTTGAATTTGAATCCAATAATTCTTTAACATCTTCTGCATCAACACCATCAAAAACAAGGACTTCACCAATTGCAAAGATTTCTTCAACCACGTTCACAGAATTTTGAAAACCACCTAAGTCATTAGCACATTCCGGCAAAAGGTTTTTTCAAACAACTCTCATGCAGCTAGAAGACACTTGCTTCCACGAGTCATGAATGTTTTCAACTGCGTGCTTAATGTTAAAATTTTTCCAAAATTCTTGGAATGTAATCGCATTTTCTCCTGTTGTTGTTTCTACTGCCTTTGAGAATGTCTTTTTAAGAAAATAGGCTTTGAAAGTTGCAGTGACATCCATGTGTGGTAGCAATGATGTCGTATATGGTGGAATCTTAGTAAATTTAAAGACGCGTTAATTAAAATTCTTGCTGCGTATATCAAGGGATTGTCGCAATTAATTTTGCCACATTAATCAAATCCCGCGTTAAGCAAGGGATACCTGTACTCCGTTGCGGTGTGTAACATAGAGCAACAAACTTTGAAAGGCAGTATGAGCAATTTATTCATGAACTACTATATTCAAACAGACAACTAGACTAGAACAACATAAAATAAATTTTATGTTGTTGCTTATTAAAAAGTTGTTTATAACAATAAATTAAATTAAATAATGTTCATACCAATAAATTGAAATAAATGGTGCAGTTTTTTTATATCCTTTGTTTAATGTTATCAGCCAGTTATTTTATCGAAAAGCGACTGTCCCAAAGTGATCACAGTAAGTGGTGTCTACTGTATTTATTTTCTGTGTTTTATAGTTCACTAGTTTTGCATAGTGTTTTCTTACATTTTTCTCTGTATTTTGTCAGTACAAGCCGACTTTCTTGCCAGAAACTTTTTCCTCACCTGTCTTTCTTGTTAATCAGTCACTGTTTTCGTCAGGGTTTGCCATTCACTTTCCAAGGTCTGGATCTTTTTTTCAAACTCTTTCATTTTTTTCTTGAGTAATCTTTGTGTATTTTAGATTACAGTTCACTTCTGAAAGCTGTTCAACTTTGATTTGTTTTAATACTTTTGTACACACTGTTCTTGTCAATATGATATTGAATTTTATCCTGATAAAATTTTCTTATCGTTCTAATGCTTGTAGTCGAAGGTCGTTGTTCAGTTATATTCATAGCAACATACTCTGACAGTTCAGTTGGCTTGAGAGGAACATGTCAGAATTATTTTAGGTATTTCCTGCTTGGAGATTCATTAATTCAAATTATAGCGTTTGCTGAGCAAAATACTGCATTTTTTTCTAGCTAGTATTTTAAAATAGCGTTTTTTAGTAAAGAGCACTTTTGTTAAAAGTGATTTTAACAATGATTCTTAATGTTTTATAAATCATTCATTCTGCAACTTTTCTGGTTTGTGAAATAACTATTCCTAAATTTAATTTTTATGGTTATGTTCTGGTTATACCAGATCTAATTCACATCTACTATAGAATCTAATACTAATGTACTAGATGATGTACTTCAGCTATTGTATCTTCTACACCCAAGTAATTTTCTTCAATTAGACAATTTCTATATTTATGGATACTGCCATCAAGTAATCTGATACCTGGATAACCTTGAATGGCCTTCTCCCCTCCTCACATAATAAATGCTTAGTATAATACTGCAATGTTCGAAACTTATTTTATTACTGTTTACAATATTTGTTTTAATACTCCTGAAGGTCAAGGTCCCCCTGCCAAGGTGTGTATCTGTGATGTAAATTTTGTTATACAGGAACAGAGCAAGTAAAACATTTCAGCTATTTAGGCACAATATTTAATGAAGCTGGCAAATTAAATTCGGGTCAAATTAAATCTGGATTTGAGAGCTGGGTTAGAAATAAAACACTTGATCAAAGACTGAGACCACAGATATGAGAGTTCTGAATAAGATTAGGGGATTGAATAGATGGTATCTATGGCAGAGTCATTTTAAAAATGAGAAAAGAGCTTGACAGTGTTAGTATTCAAGAGAGTGTGAACGGAGGTAATCTTAGGTGGTATGATCACTTAAACAGAATGGGAGAGGAGAGATTAGCAAGACGAGTGTTTTTTGCCAGGATGACAGGAAAAAGGATCCTGAGAGACCAGAATCTAGGTCGATTGATACAGTAAGTTCCTTAGAAGATAGAAATATAAGATTTAATAATATTGGACTCTTGACAGATAATAGATTGATTTGGAGGAAAATTGTCAGTACAAAGGTAGTAATGATGTAATTTTTTTTCATACCATACTATTATATTCTGGAACTCTCTCATGGGGCATATATCAGGAATTTGATAAGAGATTATTCATAATAGCTGTTTTATCATTTCTGTACTCTATCATAACACACATTATATGTCTTTGAAAATTTGATTTTTCATCTAGTGAACTCCAGATATTTTTTATGAAATTTACTTCTTGAAATAAACAGAAATTGCTATCACCACTTCTATTGCAATTCATGTGATCAGCATTATCCAACATGTGACAGTTATTATATGCACTTAAGTCCTTCTTTGAGAAATTCTAAATTCTTCAGAACTGATTATCTGCATTTTTTGCTTCAGTTTCTTCCTTTTCCATTAAAAATGACAGAATCAATTATCATTATTGTTAACATCTGACCTACATGGAGTCAGACTCATTGTGGGAGTTACACACCATCACACACAATACTCATCCAACTGGGCTGTAAACTGATTCAGTGTGTCTGCATTCACAACACACTCAGGCAATACATTCCACTTATCAACCACTCTCCATATAGAGAATTCCCTCCTCACTCCTCTGCTCACACCCTCCAGTTTCCAGGGATGGCCTCTTCTTCTACCCCTCCCTCCCATTCTGTTTAAAAATCTGAAATTCATGAAAAATCTCTTCCATGTCAACTTGATAACAACCCCTGAGTAGCTTATATGTCTCAATCATATCCCTGCCTCCTCTTCCTCCTATCCACAAGGCTTTGCAATTTACATTCTCTCAATCTGTCCTCGTACTCCACATTCCAAAGACCACTCACCATCTTTGTGAATCTTCTCTGGACCCTTTCTAACATATCCTTGTCACCATGAAAACCCAGTGACCAAATCTGTGCACAATAATCAATACAGACTGGTCAAGGCCTTGACCAGCCTGATGATGCTTTGTATAAGGCCTGGTCAAGGCCTTATACAAAGCATCATAACCTCTTTATTTCTGCATGTCAGGTTCTTCCACATCATTGCCATTATTTGATGTGACATCGTCACATCTTGCGCAATGTTCAGGGGCCACATTGCACCTTGTAGAGGACTTTGTCCATTACTCCCAAATCTCTCATCTCCTCTACCTCCTTTAAAGTTTTTCTACCAAGTGTATACTTTGCATCCCATATTGCTTACCAAATTTCAAAATCTTGCACTTTGCAGCATTGAACTGACAGTTCCACTTACCTGCCCATTCATGCAATATATTCTCAAGTCCTCGTGTAAGGCTATAACATCTGCTTGATACTGCATTGGTCTCCCCAATTTTGCATCATCTGCAAACAGCTTCATATCACCAGTTAAACCCATCCCAATATCATTAATATATAAATTGAATAACAGTGGTCCCAAAACTGTGACCCCCTGTGGCACACCACTAGTGATTTTCCTCTAGGCATGCCAATGCTGGAGCACCCTTAAGATGTGTGGTGATATGTCATACCTGACAGCCAGGCATTGATCCAACTCAGAAGTCTGTTATCCAATCCCATCTTTCAATTTATTTAACAGCTTGTCCTGTGGCAGTCTACAAAATAACTTTTGCAAAATCTAAGTATACCACTGTATATTCATCTCTCTTGTCCAAAACGATTGTAATATTGTTGTAGTACATAAGTAAGTTAGTGAAACATGATCTGTCTTTAACAAACCCATGCTGACAATCACAGAGAATACTGCTGTTATCAACACATTTCTGTGTCCTACTTCTCACTAATCTCTCACCACAATTCCAGATATACAGATTGGTCTATAATTTGTAGCCACAGCCTTATCACCACCTTTATGCAATGGAATAATTTACTTTCTTTCCACTCCCTTGAAACGTGTGCAGACTTATTAAACAGGCATGCCAATGCTGAAACATTCCCTTAAGATGTGTGGATATGTCATAAAATCCTGTCACCTTATTGACTTCCCTTACCTTACCTATCCTCTTTGCTCCCTGCAGAGCATAGGGCCTCAACAATTGACTTCCATCTGACTCTATTCAATGCTTCTTTTTTGATCTCTTTCCAAGAACATCCCAGCAGTCTTGCCTCTGTTTCTAGTTCTCTTCTCCATGTTCTCCTGGGTCTACCTCTCTTTTCCTCTTACCTTGGGGATTCCTTTCTAGTCCATTTTCTGCTATTTTTTTATCTGGGTTCCTGATCGTGTGACTTATCCAGTTCCATTTTCTTTTAGTGATTTCATTTCTGATGCTGGTTTGACCAGTTCTCTCCCAAAGTTCTATGTTTGTTATTTTATTTGGCCATTATATTCCTAATAGCTTCCTCAAGCATTTGTTTATGCTTGTATTTTATTTATGTTTTCCTTTGTTAGTGACCATGTCTCAGCTCTGTATAGTAAAACTGGTTTAACATTAGTGTTGAATAGCCTAATTTTGGTTTTTTATTTTATTTCTTTGGACCCCCAAATTTTCTTCATCATACTGAATGCAACTGTACTTCCTGGATTCTATTTTGTATCTCCTGTTTGGTTCCTCCTTGTGTGCTAATCACTGATCCCAGGTAGATAAAGTTATCTACCTGTTCCAGTGTTTTCTGTAGTATTTCAAAGACTAATTCTTGTTTGGGATTTATCTTCATTACTTTAGTCTTGTTATGATTTTTTTTTCAATCCACATTTATTTGTTTCCTTGTTTAAATTATCTATTTTCTTTTGTAAGTTGATGCTTTTGTGCCAAAAGGCATATATCGTCTGCAAAATCCAGGTCACTGATTTTATTTGACCATCCCCCATTGAATGCCAATTCTTTCTTCAGATGTTTTCGTCATCACCCAATCAATAACATTCAGAAAGATGGTTGGGAAGAGTATACATCCTTGTCTTACTCCTGTGTTTGTTGCAAATGGTTCTGATAGTTTGCCATTATTTATTATTCAGATTTTGTATTTTTCCATGAGTTTTCTTTGTTATATTTATGATTTTCTGAGTAATCCTGTAGTGCTTCATTAACTTCCATATAGTCTTTCTGTCTATGTTATCAAATGCACGTTCAAAGTCGATTAAATATAGGCTACTTTGCCACTCTATTGATTGTTCAACAATTATCTTAATGTTATTATCTGGTCAATACAAGATCTGTTTGGCCTGAACCCAGCCTGTTCTTTCCTCAGTTTAGTTTCAATTTCTTGTTTCATTCTTTTTAGCAATATTCTAGTAAATACTTACAACATTTAGAAGTGAAATCCCTCTCCAATTTTTACAAAGTGTTATATCTCCCTTTTTTGGCAGTTTCACCAGGAGTCCTGTATTCCAGGCATCTGGCCATTCCCCCTTTTCCCATATTTGATTAAATAGCAGGTGTAGTATTTCAACAGTAGTGTTTATATCTGCTTTAAGTAGTTCAGCCTGCATATTGTCACTTTACTGCCTGAGTTATTTCTAGTTTAGTTATAGTTCCTGTGTTTATTTTAAGTATTTCTTGTTCTAGGTTTTCTATTTCTCCATTTGAAATTTCTTGGAAATGTTCCACCCATCTTTTTTTTTATTTGTTTATTTTTTACAGGCCCTTCTCTTTTAAAACTCTTCCCAGCTAACTTTCTTGTTATCTCAAACAACCTCTTTGGGTCAAATTTACTTGCTGCTTCTTCAGCCTCTTTACACATTTCCTCCAGAAATTTCTTCTATCTTTCCTTGCACTTATTTTACCTATCCATTTTTAAGCCTGTATTTTTCATTTATCGTATTTCTTTTGTTTTCTTCTGTACTTTGCAGAAGTGTCTTCCATAAAACTTTCCTTTCTTCACATAATTTGATGGTTTCTTCAGAGATCCATTGTTTGTGATTCCTACTCTTCCTTCCCAGAACTTCTTTGGCAGTACTATTAAATATATTCTTTATTTTTTCCTAGTTCTCTTCAATGTCTATTTCCTTATGTTGTTCTATAAGACTTCCATATTTATTTCTTAATGTTACTTTATGTTTGTCTTTTGTATCCTTGTTTTTCAGTTTGGATATATTGTATTTAATTCTTTGGTTCTTGCATTTAAATATTTTTCTTAGTTTCATTTTTATTTTTGCAATCAATAATAAGTGGTCCGTAAAGGCATCTGTACCTCTCCAAACTCTTACATCCATCAAAGAGGTTCTCCAAGGTCTGTTTATTAAAATATGGTCTATTTGGTTTTTCGATTTCTTATCAGGTGATATCCAAGTCTGTTTATGGATGTCTTTATGTTTAAATAAGGTTCCTCCTATGATCATATCATTGAAAGTGCAAAAGTCTTTTAGGATTTCCCCATTTTCATTATAGTTTCCTAAACCTTCTTTTCCCATTATTCGTTCATATCCCACGTTACTATCTCCTACTTTTGCATTCACGTCACCTATAACTAAAAGCATATCTTTACTTTTCACTTCATCTACTTCTTTTTGTAGCATATCATAGAAGTCTTCTTTCTCTTCTATTTTTGCATTGCCATATATGTTTATTACAATCACATTTCTGTATTTAGTTTTGAATCTAGTTTTGATGATTCTTTCAGAAACTGGTTTCCATTCAATTAGGGCTCTTCTAGCATCTGTTGTTAGCATGAAAGCTACATCTTTGTTATGTGTGTCATCTTCATTCTGGTTTCGAGAATATAAAATGTATTTGTTTGTTGTTAGTTGGATTTCTCTGCTACCATTCCATCTTGTCTCGTTTAGACCTAGTATTTCTATTTTATATCTGTCCAGTTCTCTGGTTAGTAAGTTAGCTTTCCCACTTTCGTACAAAGTCCTTATATTCCAGCATTCAATTTTAGTTAAACGTTTTGGGCTAAAGAGGTTTTTTCTTGGAGTGTTCTGCCTGTCAGCTTCCCCAATGGGGCTTTCACTGGCTTGCTTAATTTTCCCCAGTACTTCTCCCTCTTGGTTTTGTGTCAGTTTTCCAACAATGGTTGAGGTTTCTGTAGCAATATTATGGTTGCTAGCCACAAGTACAACCCTCCTCCTTTCTCATCCTGGCTTGGGACTGGCAATGGCGGAGTTCTTATTGACTTCAAGGTTATTTATTTCCTCAAATACCTCTTGCTCATTCACAATTAAGCCTTCTTCTCCTGTGTCCTCTATACTTAATTTTCTCACGATTTCACCCTGATGTGGATGAAACACCCTTTATAAATTTATCACTGAATATCTCAACAATATCTTCTGCAACAGTTACCATTCTGCCATTTTCATCCATTAACATAATCTTACCATAATCATTTTTACTTCTATTTGTCATATATCTGTAAAACTCTAGGGATTTTCTTTGCCTGATTTTCTCATTTTTGCTCATACTGCATTTTTGTTGTCTCTCTTCTAGCTTGTTCTTTATAGTCTTCATGTAACTGATGCCACTCATTCATCCATTTTACACCTACCTTATTCAACCTCATTCTGAAGGTCAAAGACCTTCAGAATTCATTTATGTATTCATGCTGTTATGTATTTCTTTGTTCCCAAGCAACATTTATTTCCTTACCATTCAACTCCTCATTCCATGCTGTAGTTCCAAGCAATCTTTTAAGCTTGTCATAGTTATCAGCCTTGTACTTCCACATATATCCTTTCCTTACAGAAGTCTGCATGCAACTGGTCACAACCCAGGTGATTACTTCATGAATACTCTCACCAACTGGAGAAAAGTGTGAAACTCCACTCATGATTACATCCGCTGATGAAATGACCAGATCTAAAATACCTGATCCTTGCATGCTTCCCCCCCCTTTAAATGCTGCCTGAGATAGATGTCACTCAAGAAATTCATTTAACTTATTCCCAAATGCTATCTCTTCATTTCAATCTATACTGCCATAATTAAAATCACCCATAATAATCACCCTTCCTTTGTTCACTAACCCAAGTTGTTCTACATTTCTTCATCACCACCTTCCACATTCCCTGGTATATAGCAACATCCAACTAAATGTATTTTCCTGTCAACCTTCACCTCACACCACACTGTCTCATAACCATTGCCACTATTTTCTTCTTTCATGTCTACCTTATGTGAGCATAATTCCCCTGTTATCATCAGCACTCTCTCTCTCTCTCTCTCTCTCCCCCCCTTGTTCTTTCTATCCTTGTGAAAAATGCTGTACCCTTTCATTTCTATTCCTGTTAGGATATCATCTTCAATCAACTATGTTGCAATTATTCCAGTCATTTTGGGGCAAATAAAAAGTTTCTGGAATGCTTAAGGGTCAAAGCTATATAACTAAGAGGAGACCTCCACATAGCTTTCAAAGGAATGCAGAGAACTGACTAGGGCTTCTGACCTAATGTCCAGTCCTCATCTTCTCATGATGCACCATGTTAGGTATCTACGTGGATACTGAATGGACAAGGATGGGCTGGCAATTTGGGATTTAGCCAATCAAATTGTATTCTTATTGGCTTAAACAAAAATTTCAAATCATGGTACAACATGACATTCTGTCATGTTGTACCATGATTTGAAATTTTGGTACAACATGACAGAATGTCATGTTGTACCAAATGTCATGCTAGCTGGGGTGTTGCCTCGTTAAACAAAGCCCCCTATTGTTTTTACCAGAGAACCAGGGCAAACAGCAAGAAGTCAGCTACTGGAACAAATCCTAAAACCCACCCAAACTCAACATCACCAGAGTTCAAGATTGGTACTATCAACATAAGAAGCCTCAATGGCAAAGAAATGGAGCCAGTTGAGGAATTAGATAAGTACCAGATCGACATAATAGGTATGACTGAAACAAAAAAACAAAAACTGGTGAGATCTTTCTGAGCAATAAATACAAAATGTTATATTCAGACAATGACAATCAAGAAAAAGAAAGAGTAGCCATAGATTCAACACTAAATATGAGGCTAATCTTCTTGAATGGTAGGCAATCTCAAGTAGAATGATGTGGACAAATATGAGAATGGGGAACTGGACAATGAGACTTATTTGTGTCTATGGTCCCACAGAAGGTTCTACTAAGGTAGAAGTGGAGGAATTTTTTGAGGCTTTAGAGGAAGCAACTGACACAATGAAAATGGAAAAGTTGGTCCTTGTTGGGGATCTAAATAGCAGAGCAGGAAATGATTGTCAGACATACAAAAATATTTTGGGAAAATTTGGAGAAAAGATCAAAGTTAATAATAATGGGAAATACCTGATGGATTTTGCTCAGGAGGTGGATTGGTTATTACTAACACCATGTTCTAACATAAAAATGTGCACAAATTCACATGGAGAGAAGAGGCAAGGAATAAGAAAAGTCTCATTGACTATGTTATTGTTGATAGTGATGTTTTCCCGCTGGTGCAGGACACCAGAGTGTACAGAGGATTTGAAATTGGAAGTGATCACCATTTAGTCTTGAGCAGGATAAAATTGAATTTCATATTGAAAAGAAGAACATGTAAGAAAGTTCTAAAGCAAATAAAAGTTGAGCAGCTCTCAGATGTGAACTGTAGACTAAAATACACAAATATTATTCGAGAAAAAATGAAAATGTTTGCGAACAGGAACCAAAAGATTGTTAATTTTCCATCAATTAACAATCTTTGCGATGAATTTTCCTCTCAATGAATCATCATCATCAAATTCCTGATATGTACCCTTGAAGAGCGTACAGGATATGATAGTACTACATGAAAAATTTACATCATTACTAACTTCCTATCTACAATTTTCCTCCAAATCAGTCTGTTATCTCAAGACTCCAACAGATCTTATATTTCTATTTTCTAAGGCACTTTTTACTGTATCAATCCACCTATATCTTGTTCTTCCTCTGGGTCTTTTTCCTGCCAACCTGCTAGAGAACACTTGTTTTGCTTATCTTTCCTCTCTTGTTTTGTTTAAATGACCACCACCACCTGAGATTAGCTCTCCTAACACATCCCTGGATGCTAACAATGTTAAATTCTTTTCTAATATCCTCCTTTTTAATATGATAT
Organism: Typopeltis vanoorti; assembly: GCF_054136105.1. Classification (NCBI taxonomy): domain Eukaryota; kingdom Metazoa; phylum Arthropoda; class Arachnida; order Uropygi; family Thelyphonidae; genus Typopeltis; species Typopeltis vanoorti. The sequence continues at coordinate 68,106,302 of NC_143569.1, forward strand.
TGCCACTGATGCCATCTGTTCATGCCTCTAATCTTTCTCAGGATTCATATCTGTGGTCTCTAGTCTTTGATCAAGTGTTTTATTTCTAACCCAGCTCTCAGATCCATAAATTAAAATTGGTTTGAACACTGTCTTGTATACAGCTAATTTAGTGTTTTGACTAATTTCTCTCTTATTCCGCATCAATTTATTCAGTACTTCCTAAAATACCATCTTTGCTAATTTTGCTGTCTGTTTCCAAAATTAATGCGCCATCTTCACTAAATATTGTGCCTGAATAGCTGAAATGTTTTACTTTTTCTATAGGTTCTCCATTCAGGATGTAGTTGTTTTCAGTGTTTCTGCCTATTTTCATTGTCTTTGTCGTTTTAATGCTGACTTTTATACCAAATTTATTACAGCAGTTATTCAGTTTGATCAGGGAATTCTGCTGACTTGTTCTGGATTTATTTAGGAGTATAACATCATCTGCATAAAGTAAAGCGCTGAGATAAGAATAGCCAATTTTGATATCAGGTTTAATACTGCTTTCCTTCATAATGTGATCTATATAGATAATAAATAACAGAGGGGATAATGTACATCCTTGTCTGACACCAGATTTAACATCAAACCATTTTCCTGTACTTATTTCAATTCTAACTGCTGACTTTCAACTCAAATAAAGACTTAAGTATTGCTTGATATAATACTCCATTGACACCATACAACTGTAGTATTCTTGCATCTTGTCTCCATGTGAATTTGTGCGCATTTTTATGTTGGAACATAATAACTAGTCCATTATTATTAGCTTTGCTTTTTTCTCCTTATTTTTCCAAAACATTCTTATGTCATTGAATCATTTTGAGAAATTAGTCAAAACACTAAATTAGCTGTACTCTGCTGTTTAGATCTCCAACAAAGATCAATTTTTCCTTTTTCATTGTCAGCTGTCTTCTCTAATCTCTCAAAAAATTCCTCTACTTCTTCCTTAGTAGAACCTTCTGTGGGACCATAAGCACAATTAGTCTCATTGCCAAGTATCCCATTTGCATACTAGCCCACATCTCTATACTTGATATTGCCTGCCATTCAAGAAGATTATTCTTGTATTTAATGTTTAATATTATAGCTTCTTCTTCTTTTCCCTGATTGTTATTGCCTGAATATAACATCTTGTATTTGTTAATTAGAAAGATCTCATTTTTGTCTTCTTTGTTTCAGTAATATCTGTTATGTTGATCTGGTACTTATCCAATTCTTCTGTTAGTTTCATTTCTTTTCTTGATGATACCTTAATATAAAAATCAGAATATTGAATATTATTTTATTCTAATTAAAGTAATTACCTTTATTAAAGTGCTGCAACACTTTAATTTGTCTCAATAAATGTACTCAATGAATAACATGTTATTTATTTGTTTATTTAATTTTTTATTACTTGAATATTGTGTAACCTCTGCAATAGTGTGATATGACATTTTCTCTGCAACCTGAAATTTTATCCATAGTAATGCTGATATACTTTATTCCTCATTTTCATCATTTCACAAATTGCCTTAAACTCTGATCTTTTTTCACTACTTCAATGGGACAGGGATAACCTTTGGAACTTCCCATCCCAGCCATAACCTCTTCAGCTTAAAAAAAAAAAAAAAAAATTTTTTTTTTTTTTTGAGCCTAAGATGCTAATTTTTTGCCAATATACAATTGGGGGTGCTTAAGGGTCAAAGCTGTATAACTGAGAGGAGACCTCCACATAGCCTTCAAAGGAATGCAGAGAACCAACCAGGGCTTCTGACCTAATGTCCAATCCTCATCTTCTCGTAGTGCACCCTGTTGGGTATCTAATTTGATACTGAACGAACGAGGATGGGCTGGCAATTCGGGATTTAGCCAACCAAATTGTATTCTGATTGGCTTAAACCAAAATAAAAAATGATGGTATACAACACGAAAAATTTCATGCCAGCTGGGGTGCCCCCCCCCGTTGTTTTCACCAGGGAACCAGGGTGAAGAGCGAAAAGTCAGCTACTGGAACAAATTTGAAAAAACACCTCAACTCAACATCACCAAAGTTAAAGATCGGTACTATCAACGTAAGAAGCCGGAATGGCAAAGAAATGGAGCTAGCTGAGGAATTAGATAAGTACCAGATCGACATAATAGGGGTGACTGAAACAAAAAGGATAAAAACTGGTGAGATCTTTCCGAGCAATTAATACAAAATATTATATTCAGGCAATGACAATCAAGGAAAAGAAGGATTAGCAATTTGTATTCAACACTAAATACGAGGCTAATCTTCTTGAATGGCAGGCAGTCTCAAGTAGAGTGATGTGGGTAAATATGAGAATGGGGAACTGAACAATGTGACTTATTTGTTCCTATGGTCCCAAAGAAGGTTCTACTAAGGTAGAAGTGGAGGAATTTTTTGAGGCATTAGAGAAAGCAACTGACACAATGAAAATGGAAAAGTTGGTCCTTGTTGGGGATCTAAATAGCAGAGTAGGAAATGATTGTGAGACATACAAAAATATTTTGGGAAAATTTGGAGAAAAGAGCAAAGCTAATAATAATGGCAAATACCTGTTGGATTTCTGCTCAGGACATGGAGTGGTTATTAATTACACAATGTTGCAACATAAAAATGTGCACAAATTCACATGGAGAGAAGAGGCAAGGAATAAGAAAAGTCTCATTTTGACTATGTTATTGTTGATAGTGATGTTTTCTCCCTGGTGCAAGAAACCAGATTGTACAGAGGATTTGAAATTGGAAGTGATCACTATTTAGTCTTCAGGAGGATAAAATTGAATTTCATATTGAAAAGAATGACATGTAAGAAAGTTTTAAAGCGAATAAAAGATGAGCAGTTCTCAGATGTGAACTGTAGACTAAAATACACAGAGATTATTGAAGAAAAAATGAAAGAGTTTGAGAACAGGAACCAAACCTTGGAGATTCAGTGGCAAGCCTTGAAGAAAACTCTGATTTATTCAGCTAGAGAGGCATGTGGTGAAGTTGTCTGCAAGGATAGAAAAATTTGAACTCCATGGTGGACACAGGAGGTTAAAGAGGCAGTGAAGGAAAAGAAGAAAGCATATCAAAAGTTGCTGGCAAATAAGTTGGCTTGTGCTCTTAGAGAATACAGAGACAAATGTAAGAAAGCTAAACAAAAGATATGGGAGGACTTTGGCAAGAACATAGAAAATAAATATCACGGTGTCAAAATATTCTGGAGGTTGTTGAAGAAGCTTAGGAATGGAGGAAAGAGTGCTGTAAAAGGAGTTAGAGATGATAAAGGTGACATGAAAAGGGGAGAAAAAGATATCCTTGAAGTATGGAGTAATTACTTCGGGAAATTGCTAAATGAAACAAGCAGTGATAGCACAGTGGTAAAAAAAAACACTCAACAGGCATGCAGTCAGGAATACATATCCATACTTGAAGTAGAAAAAGCCATCAAAGGCTTGAAATGTGGAAAGGCAGCAGGAGTAGATGATATTCGACCAGAAATGCTCAAGTATGGTGGTATAAAAGTCTTTCAGTGGCTGCATTGCATAGTTCAGAAGGCCTGGACAGAGGGACGAATTCCCGATGATTGGAGTAGAGCCCTCATACTACCCATATATAAAAAAGGGAAATAAAACTGAATGTGAGAATTATAGAGGTATATCATTACTGAGTGTTCCTGGTAAGATATATGCAAGTATACTTGAGAAATGGTTGAGAAGAATTGTGGAAGAAAAATTTGGTGAAGAACAATCTGGACTCTGGCCAAATTGAGGCTGTCAGAATCAGATTTTTACTTTACATCAAGTTTTGTCGATCTGAAAAAGGCATATGACAAGGTGCCAAGAGTAAAGCTATTCAAAATGCTACAGTTATATGGTTTCAATGGGGCATTATATCAAGCAATATTTAATCTTTGAGTTGTAAATCACCAGTTAGAATTGAAGGAAGTACTGGAAGATGATTTAATGTTAAATCTGGTGTGAGACAAGGATGTACATTATCCCTTCTGTTATTCATTATCTATATGGATCACATTATGAAGGAAAGTGATATTAAACATGATATCAAAATTGGAGATGTTAATCTCGGTTCTTTGCTTTATGCGGATGATGTTATACTTATCAGTAAATCCGCTACTAGTCTGCAAGATCCCCTGACTAAATTGTATAACTGTTGTAATAGATATGGTATGAAGGTTAGCAATATAAAGACAAAGACAATGAAAATAGGTAAAATCGTTGAAAGTGTGAACTGCATTGCGAACAGAGAACCTCTGGAACAAGTAAAACATTTCATCTACTTAGGCATGATTTTTACTGAAGATGGTAAATTAAATATGGAAATAGACAACAGAATCAATGAAGCTGGTATGATAGGAAGTTCATTGAATAAAATTATATGGTAAAGAGAGAAATTAGTCGGAACACTAAATTAGCTGTATACAAGACAGTGTTCAAACCAGTTTTAACTTATGAATCCGTGAGTTGGGTCAGAAGTAAAACACTTGACCAAAGATTAGAGACCGCAGATATGAGAGTCCTGAGAAGGATTAGGGGCAGGAACAGATGGCATCAATGGCAATATCATATTAAAAACGAGGATATTTAGAAAGAACTTGACATTGTCAGCATCTAGGAATGTGTTAGCAGAGCTAATCTCAGGTGGTATGGTCATTTAAACAGAATGGGTGAGGAAAGACAAGTGTTCTCTGCCAGGTTGGCAGGAAAATGACCCAGAGGAAGACCAAGATATAGGTGGATTGATACTGTACAAAGTGGTGCTATCTGATAATATTGGAGTCTTGACAAGTAACAGAGTGATCTGGAGGAAAATTGTAGATAGGAAGTTAGTAATGATGTAAATTTGTCATGTAGCTCTATCATATCCTGTACATCCCTTGAGGGTACATGGCAGGAATTTGATGATGATAATTGCTAATTATGGAAATCCCTAATACAGTCATACCCTGACTTACGTGAATCCGGAGTTACGCGGTTTCTTATATGTACGTATTCCCGTCCCGCTTCACACCTCACCACTAGTCGTATCTTTCAGGCGCTGGCCGCATTCGCCAGTGTCACACATGCTGTGAACAAGCACTGACGTGTTTCGCGCAGTCTCCATTCATACAAGATTTTTATAGTCTACAAACCTTGCGATTGTTTAATGTTATGTTCTTGATAAAAATTTTATCACGTAAAAAATAATAATACATCCTAAAGAAGCAAGTCCGATTCTTCTACATCTGGCAAGAAAAGAAAAACATTGACTTTGGAAACAAACTGTAGCCACAAGGCAAAAGGCAAGGAATAAAAAAAAATCATTAGCTTGCTATGAAGAAATTTTGCGTGACTAGAAAAAGACATTATGCCGTCAGAGCACTCTATTAGATTTTATGAAACCATTGACATCGAAATAACTTTCTTTTTTTCATGTACGAAAAACTACAATTATGATTATATTTCTTTAAATCATTAGCTTGTTATGAAGAAATTTTGTGTGACAAGAAAAAGACATTATGCCGTCAGACGAATCTATTAGATTTTATGAAACTATCAACATCGAGATAACTTTCTTTTTTTCATGTACGAAAAACTACAATTATGATTATATTTCTTAAAAAATATAGGTGTTTTTGTAAACCTTTGGCCCAATTGTATGTTTGTATATATAAATGCAAAATTATACCTCGAGTTACACAAATTTGACTTACGTACTTTTTGTTGGTCCCACCTACCGTGTAACTTCGGGGTTTTACTGTACTTATTTCTCTTAATTATGAATGATATGATACTATGATTTACAAATTTGAAATTTGTATCTGAGATACAAATTGGTATCTTGTTTTTTTGAATAACTGCACTTAATATTATTATTGTATTAATTATCTTAGTGGAATTTTTGATAATTTATAGAGAATTATATTCCTAACTGATATTCAATGTTTTCAGAAAATTTATGGTGTTTGTATTCATCCGAAGTATGGTGGTTGGTTTGCTCTTCGAGGAGTTCTGATTTTTAAAAAATTAAAGGTACCAGATCTTCCACGAAGAAATCCACAGAATGTAGTATGGAAGGAAAGAGATAAGGTGGATTTATTAGAAAAGTACAGCTTTCATTGGAAGGACTGCACATTTCGAGACATTATATCCCCTGTAGAGCGGTACTCTTCTAAACAAATTCTCTATTTCTCAACTAAACCTGAAGACAGGAGGAAGCTGTTGAAGAATTTGTGGTCGTAGTGGAAGAAATATTATTCTAGTCACTAGAATCTAGTGTATCATAAACAGCTGCATGTATAGTACTTTCTGTCTAATATTTTTGAATCGATATACTTTTGTATTTAAGTGAGCTTGAAGGCACCGTGTGTAATTCAGTGAAAAATACCCTGTTGGAAAATAGTTGTTTAAGTATGATGAGCTTTATTTTAAGTTCATTAATATAAATTTCAGTAAGTGTCTGAATTTCATATGTTAGTATTCTATTCTAACAGGCTTTTTTTTTTAATTATGAAATTAAGTACCTTTCACAAAGCATTTAATTTGGGGGAGTGGGATTATAATCCTCATCGCTTTTTGCCTGATTTAGTTAATGCATACAACTACCTGTTTCATAATGTGTATGAAACAGGCAGAAATCAATGAAGATTATAAGAAAAAATGTTAATATTTGATAAACTTAATTGTCTACAATTGAAATTCTCAGCTGAAATTCTCATAGGTATTTAGTTACTCAGTTAATTTCATAGTATTTATTCTCTGATCTATAGTTATTATTTACAAGCATTGTATTTTCTAAAGCATCATAAGGTATTTAGCACATTATGTTACGATACATTTAAGATTAGCACTGATAGTTCATCTCTTAAATGTAAAAGATGTCTGTAGAAATTTTTTTACTTGGTTATAAATTAAATTAAACTTACCAAGAAATTATATTCTTGTTTAATCCTTGATCCAAGTGAAAGTACACGAAGTTTGCACTTGATCTTCATAGAGGCTAATGACTTCACATTAGTTTTTTCCTTATTCCATATGGAAATGTATAAAGTTATGCATTATTGGAAGGCGGGGAGGGGGGGGGAGTACTACTAAGGGAATTACTCCCTTCCCATAATGCACAGAATTATGGGAAGGATTTGTACTCTGCATTATGGGATACTTAGGCAATTAATTCGAAGCCATTAGCCTCTCTATACAAATAACTTAACCATGAAGATACTTCACGCACAAACTTTGTTTGCTTCCATTAGGATAAGAATAAACAAGAATATAATTTCTTACCAAGTTTAATTTAATTTATAATCAAGTGAAAAATAAACATTCTGCTATCTCTAATTCAGAGTATTTTAATAATAAGATGATGCACCTTTTCACTACTTGTATATGAATAATATATAACTTCTGCATTACTTCAACCTTTCTATCTTTTCTGGGTCTGGGTAGTGGCCCTTCCCATAATTAATATCATTCATTATGTGCACTTGAAAAGGTGTGTGTGTGTGTGTGTGTTTGTGTGTGTGCGCATGCTTTGCATTCATTATGGGATGCTAATGCAATTAATGTGAAGTCACTAGCCTCTATATACAAGTAGCCTAGTTGTGAAGATACTTCACATGCAGCCTTTGTTTGCTTCCACTTGGATAAAGGATTAAACAAGAATATAATTTCTTGGCAAGTTTAAAGTAAAAAAGATGTCTGTTTTAGTAGGGTTGGATAAATATTTTTGCTTGTGACTACCCCAAACTATCAAGTGTACTACTATTAAGTATTCAGTCATGTTTATTGATTAATTTTTCAGTGTTTATTCCTTAATCGGAAAGTTTTATATACATTATATACAAATGCCAGCCCAGTTGGCCGAGCGGTAAGCGTATCCGCTCTCCAGCCGAAAGGCTGCGGATTTAAATCTCACTGTGGGTTTGGATGTTTGTGATTGTCTGTGGAAATGCTAGTGGTGGCGGCAGCGGGCAGTAGATGGCGTTGGTGTAGTTGGTGGATTGATTGGTGGAGACAGAGAGATGTAAAGTAGGTGTCCTTGCTTGATGAGTCTGTGGACTCCCTGCAGGTGTAAAGTAATAATAATATCAGTGTATATACTAAATCCCAACATGTAGTTGCTATTAAGCCTTGGTTTTCTTTATGCCTTTCAGCTAGGTTAAAAATTGTTGTGTACATTAAGACTGGATTAGTGTGTCCTTAAAAGTTCACTTTTGGAAACTAGTACTCATTTGAATCATAGTGCAAATTATATTTTCACTGTCAGGTATAAAATGCTGTTTCCTTTGCATTTTTTTCCCACAAAATTTATAAATCTCAGAAAAAAAACATGAACCTGGTTCGAATTTGTGAAGGAGCAATGATTATTATTACCAATTAACCTGCTCTGCTGAACACCATTATAAGAGTATGAAACAGCAGGTTTGAATTTCATCAGAAATTTTATATATTATAGGCTTTTTTTATCTTTGTTTTGACAATTAGCGTACTTATATTTTTTTAATAGCAATCCCCCCCCCCCCATAATACACACCACACACACACATATGCAAACAGGCTGTGTTTGAATATACCTCTGCTGCCATTGGCAGGCTTCAAATCTTTTGATTAGGATTTCCAGATTATGTTATTATAAATTCCACCCACACACAGACACACATATAAACATAGGAAGTTGTTTTCATTATGTTTTTGCTGGCTCAGGGTCATTTGACTAATTTGAAGTCATTTGATTAAATCCAGATGGTTACATGAATAAAATATCAAAAATATAAGTTTAATTTTTGATAGAAAATTTCATCATTTGTTACATAGAAATTTTACAATTTGACACATGGCATAAAAGTATCTTGATGAATTATTTTGTTTCTCAGGAACTACACTGGTTTCCATAAATTAAGGAACAAATAGAAAAATCACAATAACTCAAAAAAACTATGACAAATTTTTTGCAATTCAGAAAAGCAGTCAAAGAATACGAGATGTGAAAGAAACATCCACAAAAATTGTGAATAAATAGTTTATCTTAGGGTTCAAAATGAGATTGTCAAAGTGCCTCAATATGGACTGTGGTCAACCCCCCCTACACACACACACATAAACAGTACAGCACTCGCAATGCTGTTTCATACTGATATAATTCAGCAGAGCAGATTAGTTGGTAATAACAGCCATTGCTACTGCATAGCTCTCCTATAGGTTTGAGGGCAGATGGTCCAAGATTTTTTGTCCTTTTATAAGTTTGGAGAGCTATGGAACACTCGTCCCATCGGACATTTCGTCCAAGAAAGTGTGCTATATCTTGTTCATTCTGCCTCTGTTCCTCCTTCAGGGAATCGACGAACCTCCAAAGTGGAGGATTGTTTTAATTTGTACAAATTTCTACAAGATATTGTTATGTCTTGCTTTTTTTCTTATAAGTCTTGAATGTTGTCCTATACATGCCTACTATGATCTATTCCGAGCTTTAGTTCGGGGGAGGCACTATCCTTTTGATTTCTGACAAAATTTAGATTTTAACTGCGCCAGTCAGAAACTAGGGACGGAGATTTTTCTCTTGTTGAGAGGCTTATATGCTGGTTAAACATGATAACTAATATTTAAGGAATTGACAGCGTATACTAGAAATATAGATTAAATAAACTTTAATATATACTTTCCGATATTTCGACGAACGTCACATTGCCATCTTCTTGGGAACTTACTAAAAGACACGTGCACACAAGTACTAATAACAGCAAATGAGACTGAAGCTAGGAAATTAGCGTTTCCTAAAGTCCTGATGGTGCCCCCTGGCGGGCTATATTGGTAGTTCTTGGCCTTTGGGCTGAAGTTCTTCTGATAAAAGTTTCCCAAATTTGGGGCAGTTTCATGCATCCAAATTTGTTGAGGTTTGGCATGTTCCTAAGGGGCGAGGCTGATTCCATGAATAGTCTTTCATACTTGAACTTGCTGCGGTGTATTACTGTGGCTTTCTTCCATCTTATTCTGTGGCGAGTATCCAGAGCGTGGTCTGCAAGCCCAGAGTGGCTGTACTAATAAAATTGGATGTAATCCTTGTGTTCTGAGATTCTGATATTTGCTGTCCTGCCTGTTTGGCCAAAGTAGGACATTTTACAGCTGCAAGGGACCTGGTATACACCAGGTAGGTCTAGGGGAAGTGGTTGGTCTTTGGTGGAGCGGATAAGGGATGCCAGTTTTTTATGTGGTCTGTAACAAGTGGTCAAGTCATGTTTTTTTAGCATTTTATTGATTTTTTCCGAGGTGCCTCTGATGTAGGGAATCGTGATAGATTTAGAGTAATCTTTTTTGTGTAGGGGAGGGGGTGGTGGGTTGTGGATAACTGGGTTAAGTATATTTTGGATTTTTTGGAGGGGGTAGCCGTTGGCTGAGAAAGTGTCACGGATGTGATTTAGTTCAGTGGTTAGGGCTTGATCATTAGAACAGATTATTTTTGCCCTGTTGAATAATGTTTTAATAACTCCATATTGTTGTGAGGGGGGGGGAATTGTTGGTGAATGTATCTGCCTGTATGGGTGGGTTTTCTATAAACTGAGAAAACCAAGGTTCCATCAGGTTGGCGGGTGACTAGTGTGTCTAGGAAGGGGAGGTTATTTTTTCTCATCCCAAGAAAGTATACCAGAAATTAAATTGCTATCTAAACAGACTTCTTATTGTGCTATCTTCTATCGAAGGTCAGTGACCATCTTGGCGAACAAACTGCGCTCTTGTGCTAATCTGAGCAGTTGTGCACTGCTCTTTCCTGTCCATGTCTTGATGTTGTCAAACCATGATATTCTTTTTCTTCCTCTAGTTCCTTTGCCATCAATTCTTCCTAACAAAATAGTTTGTAGAAGTTGGTATTTGCTGTTTCTCATGATGTGTCCAAGATATGATGTTTTTCGTTTCTTGATTATATGTACAAGATGTTTAGCTTTGCCAATGGATTTTAAGACATCTTCATTGGTAATTTTTTCTGTCCATGATATCTTTAGCATTCTTCTGTATAGCCACATCTCAAAGGCTTCCATTTTCTTGATGGTTGTTGCCTTCAATGTCCGTGTTTCAACTCCATAGAGCAGAATAGACCACACGTAGCATTTCAGCATTCGGCATCTGACTTCCATGTTTAGGTCTTTATTGCAGAATAGTGTTCTCATTTTCATGAAGGGCTGCCGTGCAACTTCAATCCTTGTCTTTATATCTATTTCTGGATCCCACCATTCATTAAGCCAGCAACCAAGATATTTATATCTCGACACTTGATCAATATTTTTCCCATTAAGTGTCAGTTTCATTGATGAGGCTGGATGTTTGCTGATGATCATGTATTTTGTCTTGTTGATGTTTATATTTATTCCCATTCTTTGGCTTTCTATGTATACTCTGTCAACGAGTTTTTGGAGATCCATAATGTTATCTGCAATTAGCACGGTGTCATCTGCATATCGTGGGTTGTTAACAATCTTTCCATTTATTGTGATTCCCTCTGGACATTCTTCCAATGCTTTTTTAAAGATTACCTCTGCATATATGTTGAACAGGAGTGGTGAGAGCACACATCCTTGTCTCACTCCTCTTTTGATGTTAATATCACTGGTGGTAATGTTGTCTAATTGAACGGTAGCTGACTGATTCCAATACAGATTTGTTATTAGTCTTATGTCTTGTTCGTCTAGCCTTATTTGTTGAAGGATTTCTATTAAGTTGGTGTGTCTGACTTTGTCGAATGCTTTTTCAAAATCTATGAAACACATAAAGACAGATTTCTGTTTTTCTATGCATTTTTGTATCAATATTTGAGTACAGAAAAGGGCCTCTCTAGTACCAAAACCATTCCAAAAGCCGAATTGTGTTTCACTTAGAGTTTCTTCATTTTTTCTATAAATGCGAATTCTGAATTACTTTCAAAAATATATTTAATGTTTGGCTCATTAGACTAATATGTCTGAAGTCACCACAGGAATTTGCTTTGGGTTTCTTTGGGATAGTGATAAATGTAGATTTGAGCCAATCTGATGGAAATTCATCACTTTCATATATTTTATTAAATAGTTTTTCAAGAAGTTTGATGTTATCTGGTTCGATTAATTTTAAAAATTCTGTTTGCACACCATCTGGTCCACTGGCTTTTCCTGTTTTACTTGTTTGTATAGCATTTTATGATTGCTGGTCCTTGAATGTTATCTTTTATATTTATAGGCTTCTGTCTGTTATCATTGAAAAGTTCTGTTACATATTTTATCCAAATCTGTGCTTTATTTTCTTCTTCTAGAACTATTTTTCCATTTTCGTCTCTTGGAGACACTATTTGCTTTTTCCTCAGTTTTCCGGAAATTTCGTTGATTTTCTTATACAGATTGAAATTATCATGTTGTTTCTGAAGCAGTTCAGTTTCAGTACATAAATTTTTCATCCAATTTTCCTTGGCTTCTTTTATTTTTTTCTTGATGATGTTATGTGTTTCTGTATACCTGGCTAGGTCTTTGTTTTTATACATTCTTCTTGTATCAATAAGAGAAAGAATCTCATCTGTCATCCATTCCTGTTGTTTTATATTATTCACATAACCTACTTCTTCAATACTTGTTGTTACGATGGCATTCTTTAAGCTATTCCAAAGAGATTCCACACTTTTATTTTCTTCTATGTTAATCTGTTGTAATCGCAGGTTAAGCTGTGTCTTGGCACTTTTATTTATGTTCGGGTCTTTCAGTTTTTCTACATCAATTTTCTTTTTCTTCTTTTGTGATTTTTTAGCTGATTTTAATCTAAGACGTACTTCTGCAACTATGGGATTGTGGTCTGATGAGATAATCTGCTCCAGGATAAGTCTTTGCACTCTTTATACTACTGTGGAATCTTTTATTTATCAGTATATAATCAATTTGATTTCTGACAATATTATGTTTGTTATCTTGAGGCGATTTCCAAGTGTACAGTCTTCTGGGTGGAAGTTTAAACCAGGTATATGCTATTGTTAGATCTTCTTCCTGACAGAATTGGACTAGGCAATCTCCTCTGTCATTTCTGGTGCCTAAGCCATGTTCGCCAACAATTTCTCCATCACCCCCTCTTCCCACTTTTGCATTGAAGTCACCCATCACTATGTTTATATCATGTTTCTTTGTTAGGTTTTTAATCTCTTTTAGGTGTTCATAAAACTCTTCAACATCTTCTTCACTTTTGTCAGCTGTGGGTGCATAAGCTTGGATGATATTTATGTTAACGGAGTTTCCCTTAAGTTGTAACAGCATTATCCTTTCAGAAAATGGAATCCAATTTATTACTGATTTATTGATTTCTTCATCTACTATTACAGCTACACCATGTCGATGTTTGTTCTCATCATTCCCAGAGTAATACATTGTCGTATTATCTTGTTGACACTTTCCAGATCCTGGCCATCTTGTCTCGCAAATTCCCAAAATCCAGATGCCCAGCCTCTTCATTTCTCTTGTGGCATTTCTTAATTTGCCAGCTTCATACAGAGTTCTGACATTCCAAGTTGCAATTTTAAAAGTGGACACCATTTTGAGCCCGGAGATTCTTTGCACCTCTGTCCCATTTAAGGAACGCCGGGAACTTGGGGCCAATTGTAAGGGTTTGCTCGCCATGGTGGTGGTTCTGGAGATAAGGTAGAGCAGTAGTTTCTCCATTTGCTTTCTGCTCTGCAGTATTACAGACGTACACAATATAATCATATTGCCATCTGCAAATCTCTGATCACAAGCTTTTCTGTCATCATTTGGCTTCAACCTTGTGTCAGTACTGACAATGCTGCTTCCCAATGTCAGGGGCGGTGACCCCAGTAGGTACTTATTTAATGGTGGCACTACTCACCATGTCACCGAGTTGTCATTGGGCTTTGTGAGGTTTTAAGTGAGACAGAGTTGCCACTTCTGCTCCCCCACGCCCTGATAGCTCAGTCGCTGTTGGTCCACGGCTGCTTATTCGCCAGATTGCTCTGCTTATATCGCAGCTAACCTCCATATCTGAAAGCTGTTCCCCGATCCGCCACCTGGGGACGCACCCGGTAGTAGTCAGCTCTGCCCCGGGTTGTATGTGTGTGTGTGTAGGGGGGGGGGTGACCACAGTCCATATTGAGGCACTTTGACAATAACTAAACAGACTAAGAGCTTAAATAATGTTGGAGATCGTGTAATTTGCAGTCATGGCTCACTTTCCCTTAAATCTATGGTATCCCCTCTATGCATAGGTCTGTAATTTTTGTAAGTGGTAATTCAGTCTCGCATCTAGACAACTCTCAGATTTAAGTTAACAAAATACATTTATTAAGGCAAAGGAAAAGTTACATTTTAGATTACACATTCTAAAAACATACAAATCAATAATCTCACCACCAAGTTATCCGTTATTCAAATTGAGACACTTAAATTTCCCCCCCCCCCCCCTCAAAATTCGAGTCACCAAAAAATTCATCTACTAAGTTTAGGTATCCTAACTAGTTATCTTTACCTCACAGTTAAGCTCAAAATCCAACAATATTCATTAAAATTATGCAATATTCAATCTCTATATATGAGTAAGGTTCACACATGGCATAATTAATTCACACTATTTCATAACTAAATTGAGAGGGCAAAGTTCAATCCTGCAATTATTGTGTCCACACTTTAAAGTGGAAGTCAGGCTCACATGCCGCATTACAATTATTAGTTTCATTCAACAAACTGTTCAAAAGGCGTGTCTCCTTTTTGTGCAAATTAAGAATAGCACAAGTCTTCTATCACGGACAGTCTAAAATGGTCACTAGAACACTGTGTATAAAATTTCTTCCTTTCTTTGTCCCCTTTTTCTTCTCTACAATTTACTACTATATAAGAAAAATAAAGTGCTGTACTTTACCGTCTTGTCTTTACAAAGGAGGATTCCTTGGTTTCCGCTATGTGCTCACTTCGAATATGGCAAGACTTCCTTATCAATCAGCCGCTCACTTCCATGGTTACTGTGATTCACTTATTTTTTCCTCGAAGGATGTTTTTCGCTGCCTTCACATTGGTACTGGGCTTACCAGTGGCTCTATCTGAGAATCTGGCATCATTTCGCAGGTAGCCTTGTTTGTCTTGGATCTAACAGCAATGGAAAGTAGTTGCTGGTCACCGACGACAAGCTTCCTCAGCCATGCAGGCTCGAACGGGAACACAGGAACAGAAAATCAAGAGAGAGTTTCAAATTGCTCGTAGTTACTTTTATTCTGCTTCCGAGCATCCTCTTTCAGCACTTTATTCATTCTCATGTCTCTTTCCCATTCGTTGTCATGGATGATGTCACATCTCCTCCCTTCTTTGAGGTCTGCTTTCATGGAAGTACATCATGCTCGTTTTCCTCGAGTGCTTATTCACATTGCGTTACATCATCATGTCGTCATTAGGTAGTGACCTTTTGGACTCTTGTTGGCTGGTAGATGTGGAGTTTTTATCTTGCACAGAGCATAATTTACATCTATGTTTTCAACATTATATTTCTATGTTAGGCATGTAATTTAACACATATTAGACTATAATACTTTCACAGTTCATTTATTTCTACATGTTCCATGTTTTTATCTTATTTAATCATATATTATAATTTTAACTTTAATACCCTTTTCTAACTAGACTGTGACATGCTTTTTCCTACAGAAAGTGTTTATCATCTTTTTTTCTTGAAAGTACAGGCATATCTTTGCGTAATTTTGTCTCTTCTTGTTAGATCTTAGAAGAATGGCTCAAAATTTTGATACGACCCTTATTCTAGATCTAACAATATGATTATGTGCATTTGATCATAACAAATGAAATAAAGAGACAACAGAATTAATTCGGAAATTGATGTGAAACGGTATGTGAATACAAGATAATGGATTTTGAAATCTGCGGAGTTTGGAGAATTTAGTCTTCTTTATCGACTTCCTCGGCTGGGTTAACCTTCACACGATAAGCGATTGACTGCAGGTACTTGTTGAGTAGTTATTTGTAATGTGTTTCTTCAGATTGTTGTCATTGGGGGTTGCAGAAAAATATCTTATTTATCAGATTTTTTGGATAACCATTGTCCATCATGGTTTTTGATATATGAGATAATTCATCTTTCAGATCTTTTTCTTCTGTTGTGATGCGAGTAGCATATTTTTGAGCATGTGTATGATGCTCAGTTTTTGAGAAATGTGGTGCGAAGACGAGAAGTGCAAATATCGACCGGTGTGGGTTGGTTTGCGGTAAACCATAAGGCTGATATGTCCATCCATTCATTTTTTAAGATATCTAGAAATGACAATTGCTTACTATCTTTTTCAAGTTCCAAGGTGAACTTTATTTTGTGATGGAAAGAGTTTATCTTAGTTAAAAAATCTAAAAGATCTTTTTTCGTGTTTTTCCATACAATGTCATCCATGTACCTCCACCACACTGTGTGTCTAATTGAGACAGAATGTCATTTTCCAGTTTCTCCATAAAGAGATCTGCACAAGGGGGAAAAGAGGGAATTTTCAATCAGCAAATAAAGTCAAATTGAAAAATTCAGTGCTCTTTATGAAAACAGTTATAAGTCAAGATAACTAATATTTAAGGAATTGACAGCGTATACTAGAAATATAGATTAAATAAACTTTAATATATACTTTCCGATATTTCGGCGAACGTCACGTTGCCATCTTCTTGGGAACTTACTACAAAGACACGTGCACACAAGTACTAATAACAGCAAATGAGACTGAAGCTAGGAAGCTAGCGTTTTCCTAAAGTCCTGATGGTGCCCCCTGGCAGGCTATATTGGTAGTTCTTGGCCTTTGGGCTGAAGTTCTTCTGATAAAAGTTTCCCAAATTTGGGGCAGTTTCATGCATCCAAATTTGTTGAGGTTTGGCATGTTCCTAAGGGGCGAGGCTGATTCCATGAATAGTCTTTCATACTTGAACTTGCTGCGGTGTATTACTGTGGCTTTCTTCCATCTTATTCTGTGGCGAGTATCCAGAGCGTGGTCTGCAAGCCCAGAGTGGCTGTACTGGCGAAATCGGATGTAATCCTTGTGTTCTGAGATTCTGATATTTGCTGTCCTGCCTGTTTGGCCAAAGTAGGACAGTTTACAGCTGCAAGGGACCTGGTACACACCAGGTAGGTCTAGGGGAAGTGGTTGGTCTTTGGTGGAGCGGATAAGGGATGCCAGTTTTCTATGTGGTCTGTAACAAGTGGTCAAGTCATGTTTTTTTAGGATTTTATTGATTTTTTCCAAAGTGCCTCTGATGTAGGGAATAGTGATGGATTTAGAGTAATCTTTTTTGTGAAGGGGAGGGGGTGGTGGGTTGTGGATAACTGGGTTAAGTATTTTTTGGAGGGGGTAGCCGTTGGCTGAGAAAGTGTCACGGATGTGATTTAGTTCAGTGGTTAGGGCTTGATCATTAGAACAGATTATTTTTGCCCTGTTGAATAATGTTTTAATAACTCCATATTGTTGTGAGGGGGGGGGATTGTTGGTGAATGTATCTGCCTGTATGGGTGGGTTTTCTATAAACTGAGAAAACCAAGGTTCCATCAGGTTGGCGGGTGATTAGTGTGTCTAGGAAGGGGAGGTTATTGTTTTCCTCTTTTTCAGGGGTGAATTTGATTCTAGGGTGTTGGTTGTTCAAGTGTGTTAGGAAGGAGAGGAGTGAATCCGGGCCATGTGGCCAAATAGCGAAAACATCATCAACGTAGCGAAGCCATATGGTAGGTTTTTGTGGGGCTGAGTTTAAGGCTTTCTCTTCAAACATCTCCATGAAGAAGTTGGCCAAGGGTGGGGAAAGTGGTGAACCCATGGCTGTCCCCTCTATCTGTTTGTAGAATTTTTCCTGCCAAACGAAATAGCCTGAGTTCATTGCAAACTGAAATAGGGCTGAGATATCGGGAGGAAATTTAGCTTGGATTAGCTCTAAGGTGTCTTTGAGGGGGACATTCGTGAATAGGGAGGAGACATCAAAACTGACCATTATGTCATTATGTTGGAGTGTAAGGTTTCTATACTGGCTTTGAAGTGGGCTGAGTATTTTATGTGTGATGGTGTATTGCCAGTATAGTGTGAGAGCGCTTTGGCTAAATGCTTGGCTAGTTTGTAAGTGGGGGAATCAATGCCATCCACTATGGGACGTAATGGCACATTTTCTTTGTGTATTTTTGGGAGCCCATATATGCGGGGGGGGGTCTAGAGTTATAGGATTTTAGTCTGTTGGTAATCTCCACAGGCCAAGAAGTGACCTTCTTAAGGAGCCTATGGAGTTTTCTAATTTGTGAGTTGGTGGGATTGTAATCAATGGGGAGGTAAGTGGAATGATCTAATAATAAAGCCTTGAGCTTACCTGTGTAGTCTTTAAGATTGAGTACCACAGTGGCATTTCCCTTATCCGCTTTGGTGATCACTATTTTTTTGTTTCTCTTCAATTCTTGTAGTGCCTTGTATTCACTACTGGATATGTTGGATTTTGGAGGTTTTGCTTTATTGAGAACACAGGCTACATCCAATCTGATATCGTTGGCGATGTGGTTTGGAAGTTGGCGAATCCCGCGTTCAATTTGAATCATTAATTCCTCGGCCGGTAATTTCCTAGGAGCAATGGCGAAGTTGTGACCACATGACAGAGCGTGGAGTGCTTCTGGCTTTAAGGTAGCTGACGATAGGTTAACAACAGTGTTGGTTTGTAGTTTGGATGCCGAGTTCTTTGTTAATTTATCAAACTTGCTGATATGTCGGCTTCGTACTCGTTCAAATTCTTTTTTAGCTGCCGTACACGAGACGTCATGTAGGACCGACCAAAGCTCGTGATTCGGCGTAAGTGAAAGCTCATTTTCTAGCGTTGATATAGCGCTGGTTATGTCGACTAGGGAACCGCGTGTAGCGGTAATTTGCTCCCGAAGTAATGCCTGGCTAGCGCGGTTGTAAATACGGAGAGCTTTCTGTGAGATGAAGCGGTGTTTAAATTTAACACAGTTCGGGATGACATGATTATCCCGGCAGCATTTTAGGAATGCCAGACGGTTAAGTTGTCTGGATAATTTCAGCTTCAGTTTGCCGTAATGGCGGACCTTTATAATTATCCAGACAACTTAACCGCCTGGCATTCCTATATATATCATCTCAATAGTCTACATCCAAGAATCCAGTTTACTATGGAAAAGAAAAAGAACAATTGTTTACCCTTCCTAGACACCTTAGTCACACGACTGCCTAATGATACACTTACCTTCACCGTATACAGAAAACCCACACACACAGGCAGATACATTCACAAACTCTCCCACCACCACCCCTCTCAACAATATGGCATTATTAAAACTCTTACCAAGAGAGCCCACAATCTTTGTTCCAGTGGAACCGCCCTCACTACTGAGCTTAACCACATACACAGTACTTTCCTCTCCAATGGCTACAGCGATCACAGTATCAAAAAAATAATCAACTCCTTCCCCATTCCCCGTCCTTCTTGTCAACAAGAATTTAAAAATGCCATCACAATAACCTACATCCGTGGCACATCCGAAAAAATAGCCAAGATACTAAAACAGTACAATCTACACACAGCATATAAGCCCCACCGCAAACTGGCTACCCTTATCCGTTCTACGAAAGATCAGCTCCCTCCTCTCTCTCTGCCTGGAGTTTACGAAGTACCCTGTTCCTGTAAGCTGGCGTACTTTGGACAGACAGGCAGATCAGCATCCATCCGTCTAGACGAACACAAGTCTTACATCTTCAAACACAACTATGGCCATTCAGGCTTGGCTGACCATGTTTTGGACACCACCCACAGGGTATCATGGAAGAAAACCACCATGTTCCACCACAGCAAATTCAAGAAAGAGAGACTTTTCTTAGAAGCAGCAGCAGCTCTCAAAAACCAACCAAATCTCAATAAATATGGTTGCATTAAGCTTCCGAAGATTTGGGAAACACTTATCACCAGAGGTCCCACCTTACATTCCAAGCCCAAGCCACCTACTACTGCCCTTAGAGGGCGCTCTACCAAGATAGGACTTTAGTGTCACCCACGTAGTTGAGCTTAGTATTGTTTGTTATTTGTGTATATGTTACATTAATTGTTTTTGTAATCCCCATAGATGTCCTAGTGACTAGGACGAAATATAGGAAGTATTAAATTCTATTTTAATTCTTTTTGAGTGTTGTAAAAAAATCCATTAAGCCTCCAACATGACATCATTACCCAAACCCATAGCCACTGATCTCAGATTGAAAAGCGCCATTATTCTCTCATCTTCCAGACCTCTAAACAAAAATATCACGCCTTTAGAAAAAAGAGCTGTCTAGTTTGAAGAAAAACGGAAATTATTATCTTAAAAGCAGATAAAGGAAACTCCACAGTTATCCTAAACACCAGAGATTGTATGGAAAAGATCACGGACTTACTCTCTGACACATCTAACCTATCATGCATTAGATTCAGATCCCCACAGGAAAAAACCATAATGAAACTAACAACTTGTTAGGTAATATGGACAGCTGGCCAACAGACCTTAAACAGAAATTAAAGTTGTTACATCCACTAATGCCACGACTATATGGTTCTCCTGAAGTGCATAAAAATGGAATACCTTTACGTCCCCATAGTGGAGATGGAATTAATTCTCCCACATACTTATTGTCGAAACATCTCGCTCATCTCCTAAAGGCACACATCCGTAATTCGGATACCTACATAAAGAATTCACAACATTTCATTGATAAATTGAAGAACATCTCGATCTCGGAAACAAACATTCTTGCCGGCCTGAATGTAGTACGCTTGTTTACTAACGTTCCAGTAGAAGAGGTAATCAGCATTTTGAACAACCTATTCCCTCAAGATATTGCTTCTCGTTTCAAGCATTGCCTAAAATCTAATTTTTTTCATATGGAATGGGACGATTTACGAACAATTAGCAGGCCTTGCAATGGGCATCCCTCTTTCCCACCCTTGTGCAGATCTCTTTATGGAGAAACTGGAAAATGACATTCTGTCTCAATTAGACCCTAAACCCACAGTGTGGTGGAGGTACGTGGATGACATTTTCATGTATGGAAAAACCCTGATAGACAATGGTTATCCAAAAAATTTGATTCATAAGATACTCTTCTGCAACCCTCACAACAACAATCTGAAGAAACACATATCCTCTATTGTCATTCCTTATGCTTGGACAGTTTCAAAAAAGATTGCTACACTCCTCAAACCATATGTACAAAATTGCGATTTTGTACTATTTCTTCTAGTTCATGCATATCTTCAAAAGGAATGCAGGTGGCACAAGAAGAAAATTCTTCATTTTCCCATTTTTTATTGTTTTATGAGGAAATACTCTGATACTATTGCTGGAACTCTTTTGTTTCTTTACTTGTTTTGATTTGAAGGAGTGTAAAGAATTGAACATACGGTAAACATACTATTTCAGATCTGCACCAGCAGAATTCTTTAATCTCTCCTGTAACTGATTGCATGTTCATCTATATGCATATACTGCTAGATCCACATTTATAAATCTGCTAACAATTTTATTCCCTATAGGGAGTAGGCAAGGCTGTTTTAGCCCTATTTAAGTTTTTGAGACTGAAGGGGGGGGGGGAGCCGTTCAATCTTGACTGGTAGCCAATCAGAGATAGCTGGCCCAAGACTGACTGATTATAAATGGCATCTGGGAAAGAGAGGCAGAAACGTGCTGCCATCTTGTGCTCCCTAACACAGTATTTAAAAAAAAGTTTAAGAACTTGCACATGCAACATAAAATATATAGAATTTTATTTAAAAACTTGAGTATATTTCATCCAATATTATGTGGATCTGATCAGGGAGACAGACAGACTGGCCAATTCTGCCTTGATTAGAATCGAAGAACATCAAGACTCGATTACATTTTTGTAATCTAACAAGTCTGGTCTTGCTTCTCACACTGTTAACACTGTTAGATCGTATGGTTCATTTGGGACGTTAATTATTACTTAATTCTGAATGTGTCTTATCACTACTGGTTGTGGTCAGGGATTGTAGGATTTTCCCTGGGTAACAAACCCTAACAAATTTATATTTATACTGTGCCAGTTAGTTATTATACCATAGAAATATTCAGGCTCTCTCATGAAATGTTGCAGTCATGGCCACTTCTCTTTCTTATTGTAATAACTTTCTTTCCCCTCTGTCGCGGCTCGTAGTTTAGTGAGTGGCAAATGTCGGTCTCGAACACAAATTCAATACTAGGATTTCAAATGATAAAACATAATATTTTATTTTACACTAATAGAATACATTAAACATGAAATAATCAATTCATCACTTATCTTAATTAGATCAAATCACTTTTAAATGATATTACATGAAAATCTCATAAATTGACACATTTATCATCCCCTAAGAAGAGCATGCAATTAATACAATTATATCTAGACAAGAATCTCTGGGGACAGTTAAGGTAACATTTACATACTACATCGACCAAGAATCACTTGACATGGCTCTTCAGACTACCAGTCCAATGTCCTTAAAGTTACTCCAACAAATAAATTAGTTTCAGTTTTCTTTTCACTGCTTAACGTGTTTTCCTTCAGCGCTCTCACTTAACTTTAGAAAGGACAAAATTGCCTTACTGTTTCTGGCTGCTCACAGTTTCACTGAATCACCATGTGTGCATCCTGGTTGGATCCTTGTTCACACTGCAGATTATGCCTTCCCGTCTTAATGGATTCACGCGCACTGAAATTTTGCCGTCGGTGGGAACATCTGAGGTGCTTGTCTGAGATTTTCAGGATCCTTCAAGGGAGACACATCACGATTCGGGCTTCACTTGGACCCAAGCTTGCCCCTTCTGGTTGGAGCTCATCCTACCTCCTTTCCTTTCACCTACTTCCTCACCTCGTATCTCTCACTCTGTCTCCCATTTTTTCTCCCCCAGTGTCCCCTTTCGATCATCCCCGCTCCCTTTTTCTTCCAAGGAGCTTACATTCACACTTGCATCAAAATGCTTCATTGCGAACCCACGAGAGAGCTCCTCTTAGAGAATTAGCTAATCCTTGCTTGTAAGGTTCCAATATGGACTGATCAGGCTCTTAGTCATCACGTTTTCTTTGTTTGCCATAGCTTACACATACTACTCCTTTGTTTCTATTTCAATTTATGCACATTTTCCCTCTTAAATTATATACATATTAAATATTTCACAATCTTTCCCCTTCAATAAGTGAATGGATATACACTAAATAAATACACACTCTCAATATACAATTATATGATACACTTTACTTTACCCCCCTTTCCTTATTTCTCTCCAATTCAATTTGGTCAGCAGCACAGGTATTTTCTCTGCCTTAAGGCTCTTTTCATTGTTAGATCATGAATGAGTGTCTGTCTAGTAAAAGCAGGCCTCATTCATGATCTAACAAAGCCCCCCCCCCCCTTCCCCTTTATCTTAAAATTTTTCTTTCAAAAGAAAATTTTCTTTAATCATGGAATTGTTTATCCTCATTGTCTGTTCCCTTCCGTTCCTCCTTTTCTTTATCAAAGTATTGAGGCATCCTAGCCAGTTCAGTGTACATGCTACCTTCGGTCTCCACACATTTTTCATCTTGCCTTTGGTCTATGACACGGCTTCCATTTGCCTGAGAGCTCCCTTCGGTATTCAGCATTCTGATTTCATTCACCTTCTGGGATGGAACAAGGCCTTCTGACTCTGGCTGAGTCTTACCAATATGGTATTGCCTTTCTTTGGATGGAATAGACCCCCTTGATTTGTCAGCCACATGGATCAGAGAACCACCCTCTCCGTTCGGGCTTCCCAAAGTCGGTCTCATCATAACAGAGCTGTCTTTTCTGAGGAATTGAATCATCTTTTTCAGTTTTGTAAAAGCTCTGGGTTTCTTTGATTTTCCTATTAATGTAAGCCTAAGCTTGTGGTTGCCAGTTGCATTACTGCAAGCCAAGATGGTGACTCATTCCTTGCTTTTCTTGTATCCTGGTGCAGCAGCTTCTTTTTTTGATGCAAGCATTTTTGTAGGGAGTATCTTATAATTTAAACCGGTCTCATCGCAGTTGTACAACTGCTCCCCAGAAATTCCCTCCTTTTCAATAAGCTTAAAAAGATAGTCTTTGAACAAAGGTACAGCCTGTTTATCAGCAGATAAAGCCTCTCCACTTATGGTAATCTGGCGAATACTGAATAATTTTTTCCACCGATCTAACCATCCATCACTGGCATTAAATTCTGAATCTTCTTCTACGTGTATTTGTCGCTTAAATTGCAATGCTTTTTCCTGCAATATCGGCCCAGTAACAGGCAAGCCTTTTCCTCTTAAGTGTTCATGCCACAAAAATAAAGCTTCCTCAACCTTCTTTATGCTTACTTTTCAGCATCGTTATTTGTACTTTCATTCCACTTCCACTAGCTTGGGCAGCACACCACTTTTCAATTTCTGCTCGATTTTGCTTCCAGTCTCCAACTGTACTTTTCCCAACTCCTGCCTCCGAAGTAATAGTTTTTGACGTTATCCCAGAGTCTAGTCGCTTTATAGCGCATAGTTTCTCCTTCATAGTCACTACAACCTTTTTTCATTTACCATCCATTTCGTAATCTTTAATAAAAAAACAACGAAGCATGCCAAATAACAATTTACTAAAGTAACCAGGAACAGTGGCAAACGTATTCCACACTTGTGGACATCCGACACACAACTGACAAAGCTGGGAAATCCACACTTTGCATGTCTCAACTTGTGTTATGCACACGGCACGTAGGAGGATTGTAGCAGACGCCTGCTTGCAACGCCTTGGCAAAGTAAATTACAGTACATATTCCTCATTTTATCACGGAGAATTACTGTATTATTATAATTCTTCATGATAAAATCCGGGCTCTGGATAGTACGGAGGCCGGATAGTCAAGAGTCTACTGTATACACAAATATCACACAATACTAAGCCCAACTATGTGGATGACTCCAAAGTCCTATCTAGATGGAGCAGTTATAGGTGGCCTGGAATGTAAGGTGGGATCTCTGATAAGTGTTTCCCAAATCTTAGGAAGCTTAATGCTGTCGTATTTATTAAGATTTGGTTGATTTCTGAGCGCTGCTGCTGATTCTAAAAATAGTCTCTCTTTTTTGAATTTGCTGTGGTGGAGCATGGTGGTTTTTTTTATGAGATCCTGTGGGTTATATCCAAGACATGGTCAGCCAGGCCATAGTCTTGGTTGCACATGTATGACTTGTGTTCCTCCAGGCAGATGGTTGCTGATCTGCCTGCCTGTCTGTCCAAACTCCAGGCACTGAGAGAGGAGGGAGCTGATCTTTTGTCGAATTTAAGGTGGAATGTAAGGATAAGGGTAGCAAGTTTGCAGTGGGGCTTAAATGCTGTGTGTAGGTTGTACTTTTTTAAAATCTTTGCTGTTTTTTCTGATGTGCCACGGATGTAGGGTATGGTGATAGCATTTCTAAACTCTTTCTGAAGAGAAGACCCGGGAATGTGGGAGGAACTGATTATTTTTATTACTGTGATTGCTGTAGCCATTGGAGAGGAAAGTGTTGTGTATATGGTCAAGCTCAGTTGTAAGGGCGGTTCCAGTGGAACAAAGATTGTGGGCTCTCTTCGTTAGTTTTAATAATGCCATATTGTTGAGCGGGGTGGTGGTGGGAGAATTTGTGAATGTATCTGCCTGTGTGCGTAGGTTTTCTATATACAGTGAAGGAAAGTGTACTGTTAGGAAGGCGTGTAACTAAGGTGTCTAGGAAGGGTTAACAATTGTTTTCCTTTTCTATCGTAAGCTGGATTCTTGGATGTAGGCTGTTGAGGTGACTGAGGAAGGAGTCTAATGTGTCTGAGCTATGAGGCCAAATAGAGAACACATCATCTATATATCTTAGCCAGATAAAAGGTTTGAGAGGGGCTGAGTCTATGACCCATTTTTCAAAATTTTTTTGAAAAATTTTTGAAAAAATTGTCAAGAGGGAGGGGAGAAAACCCATGGACTGATCAGCTAATCTGATCAGTCCATGGGATCTGTCTGCTTGTAGATTTTGTTCTTCCAAGAAAAATAACCAGAATTGATGACAAAGGAAAAGAGATCTAAAATGTCAGAAGGAAAAACGTTTTCAAAGAGTGTTAAGGTATCAATTAATCTCCCTACTGGCCAATGTGGATGAAATAGTGACACCAAATTGCACTTCTTATCCATGTTATTCAATGGGTTTTAGTGCTGGTTATGTTATGTTATTCAATGGGTTTTAAAGCTGGACGTCTATAGGCATCGTGGCCGATTGGAGGGTTAAGGGAATATTGATAAACCGTGAGGAGATGTCAAAGCTTACCAATATTTCTGTGTTATTTAAGGTTAGATTTTCTATTAGGGTTTTAAAATGGGTAGAGTTTTTTATATAGGATGTGGAAAGTCCAGTGAGGGGGGGGGGTCGGAGAGTTGGCCAGCTGTTTTGACAGTTTGTAGCAAGGTGTGTTAGTGGCATCTACTATAGGTCTTAGTGGGGAATTGGGTTTGTGGATTTTTGGTAAACTGTATACTTGGAGGGGAGGGGGAACAAAAAGGTTTGAGCTTTTTCGTAATGTTCGGAGGCCAGGAAGATACTTTTTTAAATAAGTTTTTTAATTTTTTAACTTGTGTTTTTGTGGGGTCGTGTTCTAGTGGGATGTAGGTAGAGCGATCTCGGAGGATACTATCCATTTTTCAGTTGTATTCCGTGGCATTACCCTTATCTGCTCTGGTGATGATGATGATACTTTTTTCTTTCCGTAATTTCCTGAGAGCAGTGCATTGGCTGGACGATAAATTACTTTTTGGAGGCAAAGACTGGGTGAGGATGTTGGCGACATCAAGTCTGATGTTATTTGCTATCTCCGACGCTAAGCGACAGATCCCGTGTTCGATATTATGCATTACATCAAGCACCATCACTTCTTTTGGTGTGACTGCGAAGTTGTGGCCAGGGCTTAGTGCACTGACGGCATCGTCGTTGAGCCTTTTTGGAAGATAGATTAACTACTGTCTGGAGCGGTTGAATTTGTGGTTCAGTTTGGATTTACACAGATTGTTCTACTTTTTGATATGTTTATTTTTTTGAAATTCTTTCTGTGCGGAAGCTTCTGAGATGCCAGAGAGAATGGACCAAAGCTCAGGGTCAAGTACAGCTGAAAGCTGTGATTGTAAGGAGTCAATGGTGGCTTCATCTCAGAGAAAGGTGGCACAAGTAGTGGCAGTTTATTTCTGCAGTAGTGCAAAGCTGGCGTGATTATATATGCGGAGGGCTTTTCTGGAATGAAAGTTGATCTTTAGCTTAATGCAGGTGGGTATTACGCTTGTATCCTGACATCTTTTTAAAAAGGTCACCCTATTTAGTTGCCTAGGTAGTTGTAGTTTCGACTTACCATATTGTCTGGATTTGCATGCTATTTCTTCTCCATGAATGATTAGAATCCATGTGTAGAGGCATGCTGTGGATAATTTCTTCATTCCAGCAAGTTCAAATTTGATCCCCTTTTCCTTGAAACATGTGAAATGTGATAAAATCATCCAAACCTGAACTGCCTGGACTGCATGCAAATCTCTAAGTTTTGGGAAGTAATTACTATTAATTATTGTTAATCTTTATTATTTTATTTATTTATTGTTTTAAATTACTAATTATTTAAAATTATTTTTTATCTATGCAGCTTTTATGATTATTCCTTTTGAACTCTAATAGTATAATCATATACTTTAGCTGCGACCGAGACACGAACTGGTATATGCATACTTTATAACTGATTATTGTGATTCGTGTTTTGAATGTAGTTAATGGTCTGTCTCCCTGATAATGTCTGCCTAACATTGGATGAAATATATTGGAGTTATTGAATAAAATTCTACATATTTTTTGTTACATGTGTAAGCCATGAAAGTTTTTTAAACATATCTAGTACACATTTCCATTAATTTTATGTTAGTTAATATAACATGTTTACTTACTAACACAGTATATTATTTTTCTGAAATACTATACTGTGTTAGGAAATAAATAGAACATGGTATCAGCTTGTTCCAACTATTTGCTGCAAGAGGTTGAAATCCCACCCAAGACTACACATTTCAACTACTCACCAATGGAAGAATGAGGCATAGCACACATCAATGAAACTATTATGGTCCCAGTTCTCTACTGATTTTTTTTTTTTTTAGATTCCCATTCATTAAAGGTTGTAAACCTATGATACATTAGTGCTGTGGGTGGAGTAAGGATTTTTTCTATTATTATTTTGTAGTTTTATTTATTTTTTATATTATCCAAAAACCTTGCTCCAAAGACCAAACATTGAACTTTTTTTCAGGTCATTTGATACCTCCGATAAACAGGGTGGTGATGGTGATTTCACATTGGGTAATGAAATTCATCTCTCACCGGAAGACAAGCACAAACATCCATGCTCATGCAAGATTCAAACCTGCAGCCTGTTGGTTGGAGAGTGGATACGCTAACCACTTGACCAACCATGTCAGCAAATTTATATTCCAAGTTTTACCAAAGAAGATGACAGTAAATAAATTTACCAGTTATCTCTGTAAACAGACTGCTACAAAAATCAGTTTAAAAAAAAAAAAAAAGTGGATCAGCACATCACAGCTTAAAATCATCTTCAGTTAGTATCATGGATATCACTTTCAAGTAGAAATAGAAATTACCTTTAGATATGAAAATAAATCTCTACCAAAATGAAGTCTTCACCAATCCAAACTTTCCTATTTGAATTTTAATTATTATTTTCACCTTTTTTTTTGCATTTAAGTCATCTGTGATAATTATAAAAAATTCTTCAACTGAGTAATCTGCAATTGGAGCTTAAACTTGTACTATTTTAATGTGATATCATTTGTTTATAGATATTCATATTTCTCCTATTCTGGTTGACATTCCTTTGGTGTTGATTGTTATACTTACCTCTTCTTTGCACTTCTGAGCCTGACCACATCCAATTTAATTTTTTCATTCTCTTTCAATAGCTCTTCTAAGTTAGTTAGTCTAGTTTCACCCTGAAGAGATCAGCAATTGTAAGTACTACTGAATATTCTTCTATTTGCAGTGTTGTTATTTTTTTCTCTTTGTGATCTCATCACTTTTCTTATCCAATACAGATCTCCTAGAAAGTCTGGATCAGAATTCTGACAAGGTGGAATTCTGTTATTTGGGTAATTACAGTGTCCAATATGGCCTTGTGCCCTTATGTTTTATTTGCTCCATTTGATTGAAAATCTGGAAAAGTCTTGTATTCTCATCTCATGGTGACCAGGTTGGTTGGGATTTCACCTGCCCATTTTTGCCAGGTATAGTACATGACCTTCATGCCTTGGTGTTGCCCCTTCTGGTAGAATACACTCCCAACTTGCTTTGCCCATACTACTCTTGTACACAGACAGGATTGAGATGGGATGAATGTCTGTCATTTAAGATGTTGAAAATATAATGCATGGTTTGTTTTTGATTATTGGCATTAGTTAAGAAAAATAATAAATTGACAGATGAGGACATTATGATTGTACCTGCAATATTTTATATACATTTCCTATTGTTAACTGAAGTGCTAAAACATTTTGCTTACACATGCTTTCTTCCCTTTTTTCTATGTGGGTTATTGACTTTTTATCTCCAAGTAAATTTCAATTATTAAAACTTGTATAAACAAAATGGCACCACTTATTCAAAAGACTTCTGAAGACTGCTGTGGTTATAGTGGAAATAGATATAAGCACCACTCATTAAACACAGTGTATCGTTGTTGGAAGTTTTTCCACTTGGTTAGTCTATAAATTAAAGATACCAAAAATTATATACTTGATTTAATCCTTTATCCAAGTGTAAGCAAACAAAGTTTGTGCCTAAACTATTTTCAGGACTGGGGTAACTCGTATATCGAAGCTAATGACTTCACATCAGTTGCCTTAGTATCCCATAATGTAAAGCACATATCCTTATGGGTATGTGCTTTGACCCTTCCCTACCTCATCGATATGATATTTGTCCTTTGGTTTGAAAGCCTTCAAATCCTGATTTTGGTGCACAAAATCTTTCAAAAAGCTTTTCAACTCAAGATGAGCTAGTCTCATGAAGATGGAGCTTTACCCTTTCAGAATCTCCTGTTTTTTCATCCCATTAGAGGCAGATCAGCAAAAGAGAACACATTTTTAGCATGCATGATAAACTGGTCTTATAATCACTTCAGCTGTAATTACAGCAAAACTGCCCTCCAAACAGTAAAGAAAAGAACCTCTTTCAGCTCTTACTAAACAGTAAGATCTGTTTGTTCCAGTAAAGAATATTAGTTCTTTAGAATATTATGAAAAATATTAGTTCTTTTTAAATAAGTAAAGAACTTATTTAATAAGAACTAATATTTACTGGATAAAAATGCACTTCATTCCAATAGCTATTAAACCTCATAAAATATATGCCTTTATCCTACCATCAAATAATCTTTTTGAAAACGATGGACCCTAGTAAAGACATCTTGTTACCTCTGCTTTCAGAAAAAGCAAAAAGAATCATATAAAATGATCACATTATAACTTTATGTGTATTAAGAAAGTATTGTTGTTTATCTATTTCTCCCAAAGTCTAACTTCCTTTTTCCTTCCAAATTCTGTGCAGAAAGTTGTTTTGCAGTAAAAAAAAAAAAAAAAAAAAAAGCTGGGCTAAGTTTACCATTTTTATATTAGATAAATGCTCCTGTATGAGTATTGCTAGTGAATAAAAACTTTATTTTTCATTATTTATAATTAGTGTGGTTTACTGATAATTAAGTCTGTACAATTTCATTGTTTCGATGGAGTTATTACAACTTTCAACTATTTTCTTTAGTTGTACAGGTGGAAAAAGGAAATCTTAAAGGTATTAAACTGAAAGAAAGAAACAAGGAAATGAGCAAAAATTAAATGAGAGAACTAATAGATTACAGCCATTTATTGTATTCCTATGCTTATTATTTGCTATATTTTATTGATGGATGTGAATGAGAGAAGTGTTTTGTAAGTTTATATATTTTATTGATGGATGAAGAAGAGAAGTAGTTTGTTTGTAAACTTATAGAACAGTTGTGTTTTATTTTGAAAAAGAAAATTTTATTATTTACATTGTTTTTTATTTTCTTGTTGTATAAGGCTAAAACTATTTTCATAATAAAAATTGTTAAACCATGTTTGTTTCTGCATTTCACCAATTTGTATCAGATTTCAGAAAATCATTAATTCAAAACTTAAGCATTGTAAACTTTCATCACATGTTCTCTATTCTCTCCTATTTTAATATTTTGAAGTTGCCTTTTAATCCTTTGTTTGAAAGCACTGAATGCAACTTTCACCTGTTATACTACACTTCATCTAGTTCCCTCTCCTTCCCACTGTCATGTCACATCATTGATGCTAAAAATCTCAAACTACAATAAACACTTTGCACCTGATATCTACACACTGCCATTAAGAGATAGAAAAGTCTTCAGCATATGCCACTAGGTAGCCATTGATGAGAAACGGTGTTAATGGAAATTGGAAGCTATTAATGTTTTCATATTAATAGCTTCCAATTTCTAGAAAAAGTTATGATAAAACAATGCTGCAGGCTTCCATTATGTCTGCATTGCTATATAACAGTTATACATTATAGTAATGCTATTAAATTTTAAAAAATGCCAAAACTTCCCACAATAGTATAATACATGAGCTTCTATTTCTGGGTATTGATGATGCCTTTTGGGAAAACAGTTATTATTCAGTTTAATTAGTCCTGCATACATGTAGCGTATTTAGGAGTATAACATCATTCAGAACCCAGAAGAAATATAACCTTTAGAGGTTCGATTTTATTCGATCCGCCTAGAACATTTTTAGGCTTCGTCGTAAGACATAAACTCTTGGAGAATAAAAAGCAGATGGTTTCTTTCTTTTATTTATAATATCACCTGCTTAGAGTAAGGAACTGAGTTTAATATCTTTGGTTCTGATATGAGGTTTAATGTCATTTTCCTCCATAATGTAGTCCACACAGTTGATAAATAACCAGAAATCGCATGAGTCCTTGCATTACACCTGATATGTATCAAATCGTCTTCCTATATCCTATACTTTAATTACAGACTTATAACTCAAGTCAGGCAAAGCATGAAGTAAAAATGTGACTTGGATTCCTTTTTTAAACTGAACCCAATTTGTTCTTTCTCTGGTTTTGGTTCACCGACTTTTCTTAGCCTTCTCAAGTACACTTGCATAAATATGACCTGGAACTTGAGTAGGAAATTTCTGCTACAGTTTTCACATTCAGTTTGTTTCCCTTCCTTTTTTTATAGCTGGATACCCCGAGGACCCCCCCAATCCTTTGTGCTGGATATTTGGGCAATTTCAAATATCATTGATTCTTGCTGCCTTTCTATTTCAGGTTTCTAGTAGCTCTTTCTCCTTCAACTGAAATTTACTAATGGCTGCATTCTTCTTAGTTTATTATATGTTTATTATATTTTCTGTCACTGCTCATTTAATTTAATATATATATATTTTTTTACTTTTACAATACTTTTTCTTCAATTTCCAAGTTTTTCAACTGCTATCCCACTCCCGTTCCTTCCAGAACGTTTTGCCATCTTTATCCTGAGCACCTTAGTTCAATCGCGGTGACTGTTACTTGAAAAGGCTCGGATTCGAATCTGAATCTTAATAAGGTCCTTTCAACTGAAAATTCATTAGCTGCTCTCATATGGAGGTGACATGATTTTTTATCCCGCAAAACACAGTCTGAAGGAACGTACACAGTTAACAAAATACATTGTTTACTTAGCATTAGTTGCTTTGAAAAAAAAAAAATCTAAAACTGAATTCACTTATTTTATTTTCTATCTTCTTCCCAATAAGAAGTTTCCCAATTGTTTCTCATTATTTGCTTACTACTTTAGCGCTTTGCATTCTTTTCCTGTAGACGCTAAAGTCACATTGAATTATTGTTACGATTTTTTTAGGAATGATTCTTACCTTCAAAGTTTTTTCATGTTTTTATCTCCTAGCAGAGGATTTCACCACCTGTTTCTGTGGCTGAATCGATCGATATTTCCTTCAGATTTTGCCACCGAGTCTCTCATGTTTTGTCTGGTTTTGAAAAAAGTTCCGTTTTTCTTCAGTAATATTTTTATTTTTGAGTCTACAGTTCATTAAAAAAGTTGCTCGACGTTGATTTTTTTTTTTTTAACTGCCAGTGTTGTATTGTTTGGAATTAATACCGACGAATCTTAGGCTGAGGCTTTTGTATTATGTCTATTAAATGCTTGTGCTGTGGCTGATATATCTGTTTGGGGAGATACTCCGAGTTCAGGTAGGAAAAAGTCATGTTACCACTGTATGAGACTGGCTAACTCACCTTAATGAAATGGTTTTTATAAAGGCTACTTCATGTCACGGGAACGTTGATCACTTCTGTTTCCAATCTCCTGATATCTTTTATCCTGGACCACAAATATGATCATCAACAGAGTAATAAGAAAAGTCATATGCTATTGATGAATTGTTCATGTCTAAACAAACTTCTTCATTATTCACCATTTCTTTTTCACCGCATTTTCTCCCCCAGACACATTTCTGTACGTTTGATTAATTTCTGTTCCTGTTTCCTTAAGGTGTATAAGATGACCCGTATTTTACACTATCGCTGACAGTTTCTTATGCATTATTTTTACTTTAATATAAAGTCGGCATAGAAATCACCTCAGCTATTTTCTTTATTGCAAGTTATGAACGATGCATTCCCCCTACAGAATATTTAGTGAATACAAATGCCCAAAGCTTATCAGAACACAGTTGAATATATTACTTCAGGAACTAATGATATTTTTCAGTATCAAATTATTATTTCGTGACACCTCCAAGGAGCTCAAAGACTCATTGAAGGAGAGCACCTACTGCACAGCCCTCCATCTCCACCAACTACACCTAATCATCATTATCATCTACATCAAGACCATCTACTGCCTATCACCACCAGTAGTATATTTTGTCTATTAATTATTCAGACACTTTAAATAATTTACTGATGAAATTTTACACCCGCGGTATGGGACGACGACTGGTTTCAGTAATTTTTTAAAACTTCAGATATCAGTTACTTCGAAATATACGGTATTTCAGTTACTCTCCCTAATAATTCAAAGAATTCTTCCACACATGTACACTGGTACATGGCATAGAAGCGTAGTAGTACCTTAAGCACAAATAAGCATAATATATATATATATATATATATATATATATACACACACACACACACACACAAATTTCTTGAGGGCAATTTCAAAATGAGACATACGTAAATGTGACATTTTGAAATTACCCTCAAGAAATTTAAGTTCGTGTTCAGGGTTAACTATTGTTATACCTGTTCCAACTTCCCGATCACTGTCATCTGAATAAGTCATCTTATATGCATTCTACTGTTTCATTCTTTTACATGTCAGTGATGCCAGTTATGTATCTGAATTGTATTTCTGTGGGGGACCTTAGATGCTCTAGCTGGTACAATATCTTATGTAGACCGAAATTTTTCAGCTAAGTTTCAAATTTCCACACTTGTTCAGTATTCAGGTAGATGCTCATAGTTTGCAAATGGACTTTTGTTTAGGCTCCAATGGTCGGTTCTCGGGATTTTTACAAGCAATTTGGAGCCATTTCTCTTTCACCCAATTATCACATGCATCAATAGTGTCTCATGGAAAACTTGACAGTTTATTCTTTATTTGGAGAGACTTCAGGTTCGAATTCCGCCGAAGACAAGGAAACTTTTATAAAGGCTTCTCAAGTGAAGTGAATAATCTAGCCAAAGAACACATTAAACAGATTCACTGACGTCATAGCATTAATTGCTTCACTAGTAATTCTAATCAAACATCCCAGTTATAATGCTTGTATTCTGCTCTCTCTCTCTATATATATATATATATACACACACACACACACACGTTTATCATTAAAATTAATAACAGCAGTATACTAAATATTTGCATTGAGCATACTGGCAGGTTATTTCCTCAGTACATAAGTATTAATTATTATATCAATTTGCGAGTACAGTATTATTAAATTGACTTAATTATATAAACTAATTAGATGCCTCTATATAGCCTAATACCAATGTTTCTGGTTCTGTAATGCTACATGAAGTTTTTTCTATGTCTTTTTTCGATCTCTGGCACGGACAAGCGGGTTTTTTTATCCCGTAAACTTAGGAAAATCGACCACAGAACTCGCATTAATTCAGACAGTAACATTCTGTTAGGGTTAGGTACCAAGAGATTGCAGCACTTGCTTGCCAGTCTCTTCATCGGTAGCAGCTTATAATTAGTATTAGTCACGGGCCAACTCTCTCTCTCTCTGATTGACTACCTGTGGAGATTGAGCTGCCCACTCAGTCTAAGCTAGATAGGGTTAAAAGGCCTCGCCTACTCCCTATAAGGGAATAAAAAGGCGTTAGCTTATTTATTTTATTTATTCTTTTTCCAGATTAACACGAATAATCGAGTTAATCGATCATTCCTGCACGCAAGTAGGTTTTCCTCTCAGAAACTCTGGTTTGACCTCGAAGTTAGCTGAGGGACTCGACCTATTTCAGACATACGACCAGGAGAGTGGCAGTTGTCTGCCATACTCTCCTACCCGGTGCCAATTAAAATCGCTGATAGTCGTGGGCCAGCTATTTTGTGATTGCTGAGGATAGAGACCAGCTGCCTAATAGTCTACAAACAAGTTATACAGGGCTAAATGTACTCGCCTACTTCCTTTTGGGGATTAAAAGATGTTAGTGGATGTGTTGAGCTTGTATCGATTTAGCTGAGCTGGAGATTTAAAACCAAGTTTCTTCTAGTAGAAAATGTCCAAGTTCCCTGAGCTGTGTACCAACGATCGACTAATTCCAGAATTAGCTAAAAAGGTATAAAGATCTAGAGAAAGTTCTTTTAGTCGGTGACTTGAATAGAACTTATAATGGTCCTACGACAGCATCATAAGAATTACCACGAATCTTCATACCTCTAAACAAGACTTGAGTATGTATCTTATCTTATATGAAAGTGATAGTGATTTTTATTTATTTAATTTTTTAATTTACAAGCTGTAACTTTATTTTTCCTGTATAATAGACCGAGAACATACGCAGTAATGCAAAAATGATCCAGTTTGTTCAAATATTATTATTATCCTTATTTCGTGAGGCCTCCGTGAAGTCCCACTGATCCATTACTGCAGGCCATTCCACCCACCAAATATATTTTTGTTACTTGCATATGTTCTCTCGCTAGTTTGCTGGTTTTACAAGAGGAAAAATTCGAGTTTGAGAAAGAAAAATCGATTTTTATAAATAGAAAAAAAAAATCAGCTAACGCCTTTTTATTCCCGTATATACGGGAGTAGGCGAGGCCATTTAGCCCTATCTAACTTTTGGAGACTGAGTGGGCAGTTCAATCTCCACTGGTACCCAATCAGAGACAGATGGCCCAAGGCTATCACTAATTAAGCGGCACGCAGTGAAGAGAGACGGCTCAAATGTGCCGCCATCTCGTGGTCACTAACCCTAACACAATATATTTAATGTCTGAAATAATGTGGGTTCTACGGTCGATTTTCTTGAGTTTACAGGACGAAAAACCCGAGTTTCCGGGAGGAAAAACCTGCTTGCCCGTGCCAGAGATCGACTAACTCGGGAACCGGTCGAAAAAAGGCTTAGAAAAATTTCCTCTAGTCGCTGACTAGACTCGAAACCAAGACTTCCTTCGTGCGGCCAAGCGCGATGGTGTACAAACGCCACATCCACTGAGCTACACAGGCTTTTTATAAATAGGCTGACCATATTTCTTTGAGACAAAAACGGGACATTGGGATAGCAAAAACGGGACGGGGGTTATGTAATATTCTATATTCATGAAAAAGTAAGACGATAAAAAAAGTTTTATTACATAAACATATTGAACTTACCATTATTCTTCAGTGACAGAATCCATACAAAAATTTAGGCAGATAAAGGGGGACTATTTCACCACGATCCTACCATGAATAATTCTCCAATGAAGTGATCTTACGTAGCAAACTTCGGTCTTTCAACACCTTATAAGACTTTTCACACTCCATCACACTATTTTGTCTGACAACTAACATAGCCCTCATTGTCTCAACATTTAATCTAGATTTCTACTTTGACCACATACTGTTCATAAAAGAAAATATTCTCTCAACAGGTACTGTACTTCCTGGAAGACAAAGAATAAACTCTACAATATTACAAAAATCTTGAGAGTCTAGGTGTTTTTTCCTCATTTCAGAAAAAAATCTGTTCCCATCTGTCAGATACTGGAATGTTTTCTTTACGCCATGTGTCCAACTACCTCACAATTATAGATTTCAAGAGGATCAAATGATCCAGAAGCGATTATAAGTTATGAGTAATAATTTTTGATTGACCAATATTAAAGTATATTTATAGTTTTTATTAAAAACGGGACAAAACTGACATTTTTATTAAAACGACGGGACTGCAAGGAAATATGAAAAAACGGTACGTATGGTCATTAGCCTACTTATAAATCTCTTTTAACCTTCTGTTAGAAAAAAAAAAATCGTTGTAAATGTTCCTTAAGTTATAGACGAGATTCTAACCAAGATCTTTTCTAATCAAAAAGCTCATGTGGCATTGTCCTCCAGTACTTCTTGTGGAGTCGCTCTTGTTAATATATTTTATTGTGACAGCTATTAAAAATAATTACGGTAATTGCTTCTCTCAGAAAGATTACAGATAATCACGGTAAACATTTGACTTTCTAGATTATTATTTAGGTTTATATCATAGAGCTTGACCGAGTATTTGCGGCATTCTCGTGTAATATTTGAATTTTGAGATGTTTACAAAATTAATTTTAAAAATCTTTTTGCTTTAAAATTTTTGGAAAAACATGTGGCAGTCAACTCTGAACGTTATTTGTAGGATCGTTTAAAAATAATATTATTATATACGATAATATATATTTATTAGGAGCATAAATCGCTGGCATTACAGTTACGCTAGAAGTAAATGCAAAGCATTATGTTTTCTTTCTTATACTCAGTCATCATGAACTGAAGTATTGTATTTTTTGAGTTTGGTCCGATGACATTAAAAATTTGCCGTGTATGTAATTATGAATCGTGTAGTACGATAACTACGTCATTCTTCGATGCGGGTGTGAAATATGGTATGTGT
Source organism: Typopeltis vanoorti (assembly GCF_054136105.1). NCBI lineage: Eukaryota > Metazoa > Arthropoda > Arachnida > Uropygi > Thelyphonidae > Typopeltis > Typopeltis vanoorti. The sequence continues at coordinate 68,144,534 of NC_143569.1, forward strand.
GTGTGTGTTTTAAACCGAGATTTGCAATTTCATAATCGCTGGAGTATAATGATTATATTGCCATTATATATCATAGTTAGCATCATCGTCGTCATCACGAACCATGGGCTCACTGTCCGTTGGTGTCCGATGCCTCCTTCATTATCTTCTCCACTTTTCTTTGTCCAGTGCGCAGTGTAGCAGTTTCTGTACATCCATTCCCATTCCACACCAGTCTTTTATGTCGTCTATCCATTCTCTGTATGGTCTACCTCTTCTGTTTACACCATTCATAATACCAAGCATGAATGTCTTTATCTTTATCGTAGTTAGCGACATCTATTAAAAGGTACTCTCGGAGCATGGTTTCTATAAGATTTAATCTAACGTACGGAATTATTAAAAAGTAAAATAAAATAAAATTGGCATGAATTTCCCTGTTTTTTTATACGGGGATATGGACAGGCATATATTCGAGCAATTATCATGAATTTCAGTATTTTCTTGCAAGGAGATATAGAGAGAGTCATATCACATATCCGGGCAATTAGCAAATATGGCAGCAGAAAATTTATCGCCACGTCATTCAAAGTATGGGCATAATAACAATTGTATTATATTAGATTTTGTGTTACTGTAAACTAGAATGTCATTGTTTTCTGAATTATTATGTATCGTGTTTAACTGAAATCAACAGCAAATACTAGTTTTATTTTAAATTTTAGACAGAAGAGCCGATAGATAAAGGTAAATTAAGTCATTATTTCCGCAAGATGAAACTTTGCATGTTTGTGCACTGTAGCTTTGTACTATAAAAGCTCAGCTGTTATATTTTAATTTCTTCCCATTGCGATTTTAATTTAATTTATGCTTATTATACCATTTAATATTATAAGTATTCGTGTATTTATATTTTATTATGTCAATGTTGCTGAACTACTCAGGATTCATAAGAATAATGCGCCAGCTATATATGTACTTCTCTTCTCCACCCTTTTTTGATTTGATAATTCATACACCGATAGTTATATTAAAATGAGACATCGACTACTACTACTGAACAAAATTACAGAAATTGATATAATGTGCGGAATCGGATATACTGCTAATCAGAATGGTTAGTGTATCGTAAGTTAATGAATTTAACAACAGTAGCACTACGCAGAAACCTGCCCTGCATTAGTCCAACAGCGCAGAAACTAGGTATTTTTTGCTTGGTAAAATACTAATGATGCTCTTCCCTCTAAATTCGCAATGCTTCTTATTTTTTAATATTCATTTAAAGACCGTTTATTCAAAATAAGCACATTAATACAGCTTATTATATATGGTTTTAATCTTTTTCCCAAGTAAACAAAACAAAGTTTTGCGCGTGAAAAATATTCACGTCTGAGCTACTTGTATATAGAGGCTGATGACTTCATATCACTTGCCTTCGTATGTATCCCATAATGCAAAGTCCACCCCCCGTTCAGACGTGTATATATAATGCAATGCATAATGGGAAGGGCCAGTACCCAGATCGGTTTCGACATTTATTGAGGTCTCTTCAGTGGGAGCCAGACCCTGGAGAGATACCAAAGTTGAAGTAATGAAGAAGTCATATATATCTCATATATATACAAGTAGACAAAAGGTGCTTGACCTTCTTAATAAAAATCTCTGGATGAGAGAAAGATGTAGAAAGTTTTTTACCTTGGGTGTAAAATACGTTAAAGATACCAAGAAATGTTATACAGTGATCCCTCGACTTACGTCGGGGTTCCGTTCCATCCGGCAGGACGTAAGTCGATATATTAAATCAACAGAGTTACAGGGGGTTAGGGACGTAACCGTAATAAGTATACTGTCATTTTAATTTTTAAACCTTATTATAAAACTGTACTGTGTGTTACTGCCACTCAGTGGCGGCTCGTACATAAGCACTGCGACACTGCAGCACCCCCCCCAAGGAAAAAATTAAATTTTGTTTGTGTTTATAAATAATAACAATGCTTACAACATTATATAAATGCAATACAACATGTTAAAAGTTATAGCTTATGTTTTGACATTGATTGAATAGTTAATTGGAATTGTTCGATTAACGCTTTAGAGAGTGACCACGAGGTGATCACTTACAGGGTGACCAGTCATTCGAGGACGTCTGTCAGAAAGGGATATATGTGGAATTATAAGACTGGTAATTACGAAAAGCTCAGAAAACAGCTTGCGATAATAAATTGGAAAGTTGAACTTGATGGAAAGGATATCAATGCTGCTTGGGCCATACTCAAGAATTATTTGGTGGAAGCAATATCAGAGTATATTCCAAAGGTTAAGAGGGTAAATAGAGTAGGTGTAAAATGGATGAATCAAGAGATAAGGTATGCAATCTGGAAGAAGACGGTATTATGGAAGAAACACAAAATGAGTATTTATAACAACCAATTGCATGAGAAGTACAAAGAGCAAGCGAGAAGATGACTAGCTTGATAAGGGTAGCAAAAATGCAGTATGAGCAGCAGTTAGCTAAAGCGTCCAAAAATATCCTAAGGAGTTTTTTCGATATGTGGCCAGTAGAAGAAAGAATGATTATGGTAGGATGGGATTGATTGGTGAAAACGGAGGAATGATAACCGCTGCGAAAGATATAGTTGAGATATTTAGTGAGCAATTTCTAAAGATATTTCATTCTTGTGAATGTGGCATCATGCAGAACTCGAAAGCAGTGGGAAAGGTGGAGGGGAAACTGTTAGTAAGTGATGGGACTTGAGGGAATATGCTAGAGAGTTAACAACAGCTTTTGCATATCTTTTCAACATGAGTCTCTCACTGGGTGAAGTTCCAAGGGAGTGGAAAGAGGGTAAAATTGTTTCAATTTATAAGGGATATAAGGCTTTGAATTATAGATCAGTCTGTGTGTCTGTAGTTGTGGTCAAGGTATTAGAGAAGTTAGTTAGGACTAAGATTCAGAATTGGGTTGACAACAGAAAAATACTCTTTGGCGGCCAGCATGGATTTACTAAAGTAAGATCGTGCTTTAGCAATCTGCTTGCTTTTTATAATAAAATGACAAATGCGTTGGATAAGGGTGTTGCATATACAGGGGTATATTTAGATTTTGCAAAGGCGTTTGATAAATTGCTACATGACAAGCTGGTAATTAAATTGGAACAGATGGGGCTGAACAATAGATTGGTTCGCTGGATTAGAGATTGGCTGTCTGATAGGTATCAGCGAGTTGTCTATGGAGGAGCGATATCCCAGAAGAGGAAAGCAACTAGTGGTGTACCTCAAGGGTCTGTTTTGGGTCCAATGCTGTTTAATTTGTATATAAATGATATTTGGAGAGGTCTGAATGGTGATATGCAGTTGTTTGCAGATGACGCAAAGTTGGGAGAGCTATCAGGAGTAATGTGGATGTTGTAGCTTTGCAAGAGGACTCGAATACACTAGGTGAATGGGTGGGGATGTCAATTCAATGCTTCAAAGTGTAAGGGTTTGAAATTTGGGAAGCAGAGATGGGATGTAAAGTACACAATCGGTGGAAATATCTTGGAGGAGGTAGAAGAGATGAGAGATCTGGGAGTGATTGTAGACTAGGACCTAAAATTTCGGGAACATGTTACTAAAATTGTGAAGACAACACAGCGGATAATGGGAATGATGCGGAGGACATTGACTTGTAGAAGTAAGTCAATGTCTTCCGCATTGACACCGCCTTGTACAAAGGATGTTATGGTTCCTTTGTATAAGGCTTTGATCAGGCCACATGGATTACTGTGCACTGCACAGATCTGGTCACCTGGTTTTCAAAAAAGATGAAAATGCGTTGGAAAAAGTTCAGAGGCGATTGACTAAGGTGGTTTCTGGTCTCTGGAATGTAGAGTATGAAGACAGATTGACAAAATGCAATCTGCAGAAATTGGTGGATAGAAGGAGGAGGGGGGGGATATGATTGAGACATATAAGCTGTTGAGATGTTATTACCAGATTAATATCGGGGAGGTTTTGCACAGAATGGGTGAGGATAGCAGGAGAACAAGAGGTCATCCCTGGAAGCTGTATAAGGAGGGTGTGAGCAAGGGAGTGAGGAGCAGGTTTTTTGCATGGAGAGTGGTGAGTGACTGGAATGCATTGCCCAAGAGTGTGGTGAGTGCAGAGACAGTGAATATATTTAAGGCGCGCTATGATAAACTGTGTGTATAACAGTGGACCTCCCACGATGAGTCTTTGACTCCATGGAGGTTTTATAATAATAATAATAGATTACGAAACAAATGCACTGCGATCTAACGCAGTGTCGGAATTATCACATTCGGCCAATTGCAGCTAGACTCGCCGATATTCGTTTGCGCTTCTCATTGCACGTTACAAGTGATTCCGACATTGCTCGTTTGGGCAGTGTATCGTATGCTTGCGCGCGTTATTTCTGTGAGATACGAAACTTTTATTATTGGTGCGTGTTCGTGGTGAGGTTGAACTATTTTTTGTAAATCTTACTTTATTTTGTTAAAATAACATATAATCTTTATTTATTATATAGATACAAGGCTGAATTATGACTAGTGTCACTGTTGAAAATATGAAAAGAATTATATTTTTTCAATTATCATTACACGAAACAAATGTACTTTTAAAAAAAAAAGTGTGAGAATTATCGCGCCAATTGCAGCTAGACTCGCCGATATTCGTTTACGCTTGTCATTGCACGTTACAAGTGATTCTGACACCGCTCGTTTGGGCAGTGTAGGTTACAGATAAATTGTAAGCATGCGCGCGTTATTTCTGTGAGTACGAAACTTTTATTATTGGTGTTTGTTCGTGGTGAGGGTGAAATATTTTTAATAAAGCAATTTTTGAATATGTAAATTTATTTATTAATAAATTGGTTACTGATTAGGAAAATAATAATTTTTTTTAAAAAATTTTGTATATGCAGCACCCCCCCCCCCCCCCACACACACACTTAAAATTTTCACCGGCCGCCACTGCTGCCACTATAAAACAGGACAATAATCACCAAAATTTTCCTCCACAATCACATCTTCATTACCTTCCCTGTGTGAACGATCAAGCTGTGGTTCTTCTGGTGAAACCTTTGTATTTTGATGAAAATATCCAATGTGCTTTGCTTATTCCTCTTCTTCTTTTCATAAATTTGTTCATGGCAAGCAAACGCATTATGTACTTTCGTTTCTATTATTAAGTAGCGTTCAACGGATGGGGTCCATGTCTTCAACCGTTTTAAGAACATCACTAAATGTAGAGAACATTTCTGCAATACCCTTCAGTGTGAATTGTTTAACTACCTCTTCCTTTTCTCGTTTTTCCTCTTCTGCAACACGCTGTTCCTCCAATTCTTCATTGGTCAACTCTTCAGGGGAACTTTCTATGAGTTGAATTATGTCGTCATCATTCACTTCAAGATTCAGATTGTTTGCTAGGCCCACTATTACAAACGTCTAAAATCATGTATAAACCTTTTTAATGTCTTTTTTCCATATGCACTCATACATTGAGAGGTCACTTCGTTCCAAGCCACAGCAATATTTTTAATAGCATGATGAATATTGAATGCGTTCCAGAATTGCATGAGGGTCTGGTCGTTTCCTTCATTAGCAAAAATGGCTTGTGAAAAAATTTTCCGTAGATAACAAACCTTAAACACTACTAAACTCCATCGGTTGGATCAATGAAGTTGTGTTTGGAGGGAGAAACATGACCTTGAACTTGGTGAAGATCATCGCTATAAGACGGATGACCTGGAGCATTATCTAGAATTAATAAAATTTTAAATTCTACATTTAATGAACTGGGAGTATGCTTCCTAATGTTTTTGAAGATTCGTGAATTCTCACTGTGCCATATCACAAATGGTTTCAGTTTATATCCAGCAACATTACCAGTAACAGAATTGTAATACGGGCATTAAGAGCTTTGAAACTAGGTATAGATTTTAGCTTTTTGTGGATGAATGTCCGCTCGAGCATTTGGTTCCGAAACAAGGACGTCTCATCCATATTAAATATTTGCTGTGGCAAATAATTTTCCTCCGTAATAATTTTATCCGATTTTCCCGCAAACTCCTTGGCAGCCATCTCAGCACTTGCAGATTCCCATACATTTTCACATTATGCAGCGCAAAACGCTGTTTGAATTTCATGAACCATCCAGAAGAAGAAGCATTGAATTTGGAATCATAATCGGGTTCTGCTTTCTCCTTCAACATGTTGAAGAGACTTAGTGCCTTAGCAGTTATGGCCACAGTGCTAAGGGGTATGCGCTTTTGGTTCATCATAGATAGAGGACCCATGATGCAAGTCTCATCATCGTCTCATCGTATGTTACGCTTTCGCGCAGGCCTACATATTTTACTGCGTAAGCTTCCGTAACCAATAATCCCGCGGAATAGGTTGGTTGCTCCTTATTCCTGGTGGTATCCCATGTCTGTCGAAGCGTGTGTTCACGGGGCCGGTTTGCCTGCTTTGCGGGAGGAAATACCCCCAAGATAAACTGGGGACAAACCCTGCTGTCCACGTCCAAGACCGGCTAACTTAGCTATGGCTGAGGAAGATTCTTGAGCTCCTCACGTCTCCGACGGAATCGAACCTAGGACACTCCTTCCCCAGGCATATGGTCGCGAAGCTCACAGCCACTAGGCTAACCCCGCGGCCATGATGCAAGTAGCTTTTCCATATCACCGGTAGGACCTTGTCGTTGCTTCGTCACTATCGTCGATTTAATGGAAGCAGATCCTTTCACAGCCTCTACGATTTTATCCTTATTTTTCAAAATGGTCGTCACTGTAGAATGAGACCATCCGAAATCATGTGCGATCACATTGACGGGCTTACCAGCTTCATGTTGCTTTATAACTTGCAACTTCGTTTCAAGATCAATTGCTTGCCTCTTTTTCAGTGATTCTTCACTAGTTTTTTTGATTGTACGTGTAGGGGCCATGTTGCACAAAACGTCGCGAAATGTTTAACAATAAACACACAAATAACTCATTTCTCAAACACAAAATCAACAGAGGAACTGTTGAAGACACGTGCCGACTGCCGAGGGAGGTTGCTGCTGAAAGCGCTGTTGTCACTGTGCATGCTTTATCCTCGCTTGCGTCTTGTTCGAAAGTATAGCCAAAAATGTTATTTATTCCCTTATGGGATCACGGACGTATCTTCGAGAGGACGTAACTGGAAAGGACGTAAGTCGAGGGATGACTGTACTTGGTTTAATCCTTTTCCCAAGTAAGCAAAACAAAGTTTAGCGCGTGAAAAATATTCACGTCTGAGTTTATATATATATATATATAATGTATGTCTTCTCGCTCGCCTTTTTGTGCTATATTTTAGTTTAGAGGTGAATGTCTTATCGGAGACATTCACCTCTAAACTAGAGGTCTACTGAAAGCCTATTGGATGTGTGAGTGAGAAAGAGGTAACAGCCGATTCTATCAAACGCTAAAATGATACCGTCAAACTCTGAAAATGAAAGTGGTTTGTGGCAAAGGTATTATGGTAAATCTTATTAATAATAATTCCACCTGAATGTTGTGCACAGGCTTATAACGCTGTATAAATAGACATTTTTATTTATTTATTTATTTGAGTTGTTGGGGAAACAATTCAAATAGGAACCGATAAAAGATTCCAAGTCCCAACTGTAATAAATAAATAAATACATAAAAATGTATATATGTTAGCGTATCCGCTCTCCATCCAAGAGTCCGTGGGTTCGAATCCCGCATAGGCATGGATGTTTGTGATTGTCTTCCACCTTCATACATTCATTTACCCAAGTATAGATACACTCTCCCAATATGGACAGGGTAATTTTGGGTGTACTACTCCCATGGTTGCTCTAAAAAAATCAGATGCGGGTTTTATACTCGTATCTGATTTTTAAAGCAACAGTCGTTCTTTATAAATAAAGCATCGTTTGATATTTGATTTTAGTTAATAGTAAATTAATATTTTAATTGTAATCAAATATAAAAATATATTCAGATATCTGAAATATTAAAAAAGAATAGGGAAGGGTGCATCGAAATTTTATCAAGTAAGTAATTATGATAACTTACTTGATAAAATAATATTATGATAATGAATTTAAATAACACATTGTAACATTTTGACATAGGCGTCTCGTATGATGCCCACGAGCGAGCAACCACTTTGTGCTTTATGATGCGTCTGCATCATGCATTGGAGATCATGTCATAGGGAAATGCAGATGTACATTCTTAATGATGCACTCAGTAAATTTATAGTTGCCGTAATTTATATATTTGATTTACACGTGTCCCTTTCTATTAAATGACTGGTTTGCGAATATCGCGACGTTTCTGAAACGCATTAAACTCTCCAATTAGCCTCCATGTCTATCTGAATGAAATTAGATTGTGATAAAGCTATTACACGATATGTCATGTGTGATCGGCTTGATGCATTATTATAGTGACTGTATGGATCGCATTGGTAATTTTCTGTAATATAATATCTGAAGTAATTATTACATTGTCAACTATAGGGATTTTGTATAGCGGGAACTAGTACAATTATATAAGCAATTTTTTCCATAGCCTGAAAGACTAGTACATAACACAGAAACGAAAATTTGCTTGAGGCTGTGGTTTCCAAACTTTATACAGCGGATTCTCCCATTTTAGGAAAATTTTCATTGTCCGCATTTTCTTATCATTAAATAATTTTTAAATAAAATAACATATTTTTGAACCCAAGTTGTATTGAGTTATATAAAGAAAATATTAATGTATAAAATGTTCACGCATTTCTAATATAGAAATGTTAAAGGCTAATCACATTTGACATATATCTCTTTTTTTGTTTACTATATTTGGGCTTATTTTTCAGCGCAAAGTTTTTCAATTGCGTGTCTTAACTTACAGATTCACACACAGTGTTAGAAATAATGAGGATAACTAGCATGGTAACTATTAGTAAAATCATGTGCAAAATATCAAATACCATTTTTATTTTATTTGTCTAAATTTCTGAAGTGGTTAAAATGTATAAAACAATGATGTGCACCAATTTTATTATATAAAAACTGCTTTCGGAGTGATATATTTACAATTCGCAATTTAGAGTACGTTATTTTTATCAATAGTTTGGGGATTAAGATTTTCGATTCTTTCTTGTGTATTCTCGCTAACAAATGAAAGCTTCAACTACAATATCTGTTCAATTTAAATAACATTCATGAAGAATTGAATTCCCTATTTAGACATTACTTCACCTCACCGTTGATACGGTCTCCCCTCCATTAGACGGATGTGCCATGTTAGAGATTAATGCTAATGATTAATTTCCGTGATTTAATAATTTTGATGATTTTTACTTTTGTGAGGAATATAAGAAAATGTGACCTTTCATGACAGGAGGAAGGGAAAATCTATCTACAACGATGTACAAAGGAGTCAAAGTATTTGCATTGAAAAAGGGTGAGTTTTCAGATTTGAAATGTAGCGCTGTACTGTACTGTTTAAACAGGTATTGTGACTCATCCTTGACGAATGTTTATTACTGCAGCTTGTTCTGCCCTGTTTAAGATGAAGTGTTTCGAGACAAAGTGTTTCCTACTGTCTGCTTCTGACGCATGTTTACAAAAGTTCGTCTCCCCCCCCTGTTTTTTTGTTTATTAATGTTTCAATGTTCGTAAGTTGCAGTAAATATTGTACTCTATCAACAGATGGGGTTACGACGGCAACTCTAATCAACTGTGCGTGCTCTATCACAGTGTTCGACACGACGAGTGAACCGAGAACAAAGACGGATATTTCTACTCCGCCAGCCATTTGCGAGCAAAGAACGGAGGGGAAAAAATGAAAGTACCATCATAGTTTATTTGTCAGCTTTCCATGCCAGATGGCAATTGCGTGTCGGTGATCAGTAGATGGCACAATCTATCCGCGAATGTTGAAGGTTACTCTACGAATTCGTGTCATTTAGCCGGAGTACTCATTTTCTTATGCAGTCACTAATAGGTATGTACAGCTAGGAAACACAAATAGTTGTTAATAACTTCACTCTGACAAGCCCTTTTCACTTGACTTTTTTATTCTTTGAGCCTACTTCCTGTTTCTTCAGCATAAAATCTTTTTATCTACATTCCTTCTTTCTTCTTCCTTCAGCTGTCCCCTTGGTGTTATATTGTATTCTGGTGTTTTGCTTATTCTCTAGCTTTCTTTATCTTATTTTTGCCCCTCCCCTCTCCCTCAATTCGATGAAAATGTTCTGTTTTTTCAGAATGTTTTCGTTTGCTTTCATTATTTTTCTCCTTTCCTTTCTTTTCCTTATCTTTCTCCAACAACTTTTATATTTCTCACTTCTCCATCTTTTTTCTATATACCGAAATGCAGTATAAAATATTTTCTTCCACTATAAGTGGTGTTCAAACTTTTTTTACTACGCGAGCTACTTTTGTATAAAAAGTTATTCGGCAATCTACTCTCTTATATATGTTATTCGGCGATCTATTCTCTTATATAGATCACGTTCCTCCAACCTCATATCTGATTACGCACAAATAAACAACTAAAAAAAATACAACTAAAAACTTTATTTGTGTATTTAAAAATTTATTTATCACTTTTAATTATTTTAATACAACAAATATTTTAATACAACCAAAAAAAAAAGTATATATATTCGAATAAAATATTTATTTCTTTATTTTGGAAAACCAAAGTTAGGAAAAACAACAAATTGATTACAAACTCACACGTTAATGGAAATGCTGGTTGATTTAAAAAAAAAGTTAATGGGAAATTTGGCATTGTTTGGCCCTCGCAATATTTTCATAGTCAAGTTGGTATGAAGAAGTGACCAATTACAGACAATCATCCAAATGATCATTTGTAATTTGGTTTCTTAATTGATTTTTTATATTTGAAAAAGCGGATTCTGACAAGTATGTACAAAATTAATTTTGTAAACATCTCCAAATTCAAATATTGCACGAGAATGCAGCAAATACTCGGTCAAGCTCTATGATATAAACCTAAATAATAATCTAGGAATTCAAATGTATACCGTGATTATCTGTAATCTTTCTGACAGAAGCAATTACCGTTGATTATTTTTTAATAGATATCAATTTATCAATCTATATCAATATCAATCTATTTTTTAATAGATTTCACAATAAAATATATTAACAAGAGCAACTCCACAAGAAGTACTGGAGGACGATGCCACATGAGCTGTTTGATTAGAAAAGATCTTGGTTAGAATCTCGTCTGTAACTTGAGGAACATTTTAAAGTTTAAAAAGCGGAAGTTTGTGTTGTTTCACAAAATCATGAAATGCCGAAAAAATGTCTTCTCCCCTAGGCCTTCCCAATAATGGTATAATTTTCAAAAGTTCTTCTTCTTTACTTGAATGATCTTGAAATACCATGCGAATAAATACCATTAACTGAGCAATATCAGTGAAGTCGTTTGATTCATCAAATGGTAATGAAAACGCAACACACTGGTGAATGTCTGACATTAACCTGGCCTGGAAACTTTTCTCCGGCAATTGGAACTCTTCCTTTCGGCAATTTGAAACCTTGTCTGCGGCCTAGAAGTAGTCTCTCTCTCTCTCTGTCTAGCGACGTCTCGTACCGAGAAGCTCCTTTCTGGAAGCGGGAAACTCCTCTCTCAAGCAACGTGGATCCGGGCGATCTCTCTGACGGCTACTCTGGACCGGGCGACCTCCTCTCTGACAGCAATTCTGGAATGAGGACCCCTTCTGCTTGCTTCAGTCCCTTTTTATTAGGCCTCCTCTGAGACCTCACATGAAGTTTGGCAACCCCAAAGAATCGGCATGAGTCTTTCATCTTAAGTTTCAAGTTCGGCACGCCTTTGGTTCTCTTCCGCTTTCTTTTGATTGTAAGTTGCCGGCCATCGGAAAGTTGTTTGAACTCTTTCTGACTGACTTCGGAGATGTTTACACTTAGAGCCTGCAAGCCTTTCTCATACATATACAAGTTTCAATAACAATCTTTCTAATGCCGCCATGTACAGCTTCGGTGACAAAAACATTGCCTTTGTTTTTAACACTCTAATAACATATTCTTATTAAAGCAGTATATATAGTTAGCTTCAAAATAATGATTTACAAAAACATCTAATACAAACTATACCGAGACAAACAAAGTTTATTTTTTTACAATATTCACATGGGACTTAACCTAAGTAAAAAATCAATGTAATTTGCTTTGGCATATTTAATATTTGTCCGCGCGGTTAGCCTAGTGGCTTCGCGCTTCGCAACCATATGCCCGGGGAAGGAGTGTCCTAGGTTCGATTCCCGTCGGAGACGTGAGGAGCTCAAGGATCTTCTTCAGCCATAGCCAAGTTACCCGGTCTTGGGCGTGGCCAGTAGGTTTTTTTCCGCCAGTTTATCTGGGGTTTTTCATCCCGCAAGCAGGCAAACCGTCCCCGTGAACACACAGGTTACAGTCATAAAAAAACACTTACGGCAAGGAAGGCAACGGGAAACCACCTTGCTCATAATCATCCCCCTAGTATGGTAGCATATATAGCTACCCTCCCCTGGCCGTATGGCAGAAGGGAACAGATAGATAGATATTTAATATTTAAGCTGCAATCGAGTTTTTACACTTTGCTTATAATCGTGTTCACTCGGCTCGCTGTTTGACTTCCACTGATCCAAATTAATTCATTTACACGGACTTATAAGAAAATTACTGATTTGACAATTTTAACGAAAAATAAATTAACAATAGCAACACACTTAAAGCGAATTAAAAATAATACGAAATAATGATAAATAAAATATTATGTTTTCAGTTTTAATTAAATTTGTAAGGAGGAATACACAAGCGATCGACCGGTCGATCGCGATCAACGGGTTGAACACCCCTGCCGTAATATCATTACATACTTACTTTCTTTTATGTAAGTTATCTTCAGAATTTGTAATTATTATTTGGTCATCTGCAAAAAAGGAGAGTGTTTAAGTTCACAGTAGAAGAAAGTTTAATACCTTGATGGAAATTTTTATTCCATTTTATTATTTCATTTAGATAAATATTAAAAAGAGTTGCTGAAAGGGGACATCCCTGTCCGACTCTTTGGTTTACCTCTCTCGTATATGATAGCTCATGATTTAATCTTATTTGTATTTAATAATTTTCATATATATACTTATGATTGCTTTTAGAATATTATTTGGTATTTGTCTTTCTTCTAATATGTTAAATAAAATGTTTCTTTTAACTTTGTTAAATGCTTTTTCAAAGTCAATAAATGTAATATGTGTTTCTAAATTGTATTCTCTTCTTTTCTCTATTATTAATTTTAGGCAAAAGTCTTGGTCTATACATGATCGTTCTTTCATAAATCCATTCTGTAATTCTAAAATAAAGTTTTTGGAATATTTTAATAGTTTGTTATTTAAAATTCTGCTATATATTTTGTAACAAGAATTTACAAGACTTATACCACTATGATTTTTAGGGTCATCTCTACTACCTTTTTTAAAATAGGGATCACAATTGCTTTTTTCCATTATATTGGTGGGTTGCTAGGTGAATAGATTTTCTTTAAAAATAATAGGATTCTTTCTTTGAACCTTATTCCTGCATATTTATATAATTCTGAAGCTAACCCATATTCTCTAGGTGATGTTCCATTTCTTGTTTCTTTCAGGCTGATTTCTAATTCTTTAGTTATTTCCTTTTCATTTTCGTTAATTGTTTGCCAGTTGTCTTTTTTAAAATATTTATCTGTCCACAATTCTGTATAGAAATTTAGAAATTCTTCTAATTTCAATTCGGTGTTTAATTTTATGTTTTCTTTGGTATCTGTACGTAAGTGTTTCAAAATCTCACATACATTGTCTTATTTTATATATATCATGTTCTGAATTAGAAACGAATTTGTTCCATTCTCTGTCTTTTTCTGACTTCTCTTTTAGCTATGGCTCTTATTCTTTTATATTCTATTTCATCTTCGAATCTTTTACTGCTTAACCATTTATGATAGGCTGATTATTTCTTTGATTGTATCATCCATATATTTTCAGTTTTTCCTTTAATTGAATTTTTTGGTCTTTCCTAAGCTTTCATTTGCTGTTGTATTTAGTATCGTCTTTATAATAAGCCATTCTATTTCTCTTTCTAAATATTGGTTAATTTTTTTTTCATATAGCGATTGTATATTTGTGTTATTTAATAATCTAGTTTTATAAACTAGATATATTAGTTTATCTCTTATGTTATTTTAACATAAGAGATACTTCTTACTTGATCTCTTAAATTGTTTTAATGATCTCTTAAAAATGTTTTAAATTTTGATCTTCCAGATAATAATAAAAAAAAAGCTTTCACTTTGGAGTGGAAATAATGTACGGTAATCCGATTGCACATACACAGACCGATGTATCCAACTATTGACTAATCAGTATCTCAGAAGTGGTGAGAAGATTTTGGAAAAGTTGGTTAGTACTCGCACTCAGAAATGGGTTGACAGTGAATCTCTACTTTGAAACGAACAGCATGAGTTTACCAAGGGAAAGTCATATTTTAGCACCTTGCTCTCTATAACAATGTTACTATTGAACTAGACAAGGGGGAATGGACACACCATGATACTTTTGGATTTTTCTAACTTTTGACAGAATACAGCATGGAAGAGTGTTGCATAAATTGGAGAATATGGGTTTGGATTATAAAATATTAACGAAGTTAAGAGGATGGCTGACGGACAGATATCAAAAAGTCGTATATAGAGGTGTGAATCTACGAGATTCAAGGTACACAGTAGTGTGCCTCAAGGATCGGTTCTTGGTCCACTGTTATTCCGTCTGTATTAATGACATTGGGAAATATTTGACATGTGACATACAGTTATTTATTGATGATAGAAAGATACTTAAGGTAATCAGGAAAGCGGCTTATATGCAGTGCTTGCAGAATTATCTGAATCCGTTGTGATTCAGGCAACAGAGAGTGCTGAAAATAATATCAGGATTGTGAAATACTTACGAAGACAAATTGAGAATTTGTAGGCTGCAGACACTTTAAATCAGGAGAAAGGGGGGGGGGGTGATATGATTGAGACTTACAAATCTCTGAGAGTCATACAGGATTTCAGTTGATGGAATTTTTCATTTTATGGAAGGTGGGGAAATGACAAGAGGACACTCTTGGAAGCTGAGAATGAAGGGGTGAGGGCTAGGTTTTTCTCTCATAATATGGCGCATGATTGGAACGATTACCGTTGGATGTTGTGAGTGCAAGCAGTGTGAATGAATTCAAGAATAAGTATGATAGCTGGTGCGTGTAGGATGTGGTTTCTCTCGATGACTCCCTAACTCTCTAGAAGTCTTTCTAAATAATAATAATGATATATGCACTTTATATAAGTGCATACCACATATATGCACTTGGGGAGTGCAACCACTCCTCCCATTGGTGGGGGAAGGGGGGGATTTCACTAAGCTATGAGCGGCAGTTCATACTCATTCCGTTTAAAAGTTTTATGAATATCCGTTATCAAGCCAATTATCTCGGTCTTTTTTTCTTCTTTGACAATTCATATTTTTCGTAAAAACATTGATTTCTGTATATTTTAGACACTTTTCTTTCGAATTTTATGTTCCGCAAAATAGTTTGATTGAAATAAAAAAAATAATCTACAACTGTCAATAAAATCCACTAAACTGCCATAATGGGATTTGTCAATAAACAATTTTAAAATTCCTAAATAGGTCCCTAATGTAAAATATATACTGTATATAATTTTATTTTGTCCATTCGTATGCAAGTGAGTTAGTCTGGCTTTTTGGCTTGGTGAATATTATTGAAATTTATAACAGTTCTTAAGATTTTAGGTTTTGCTATAAGATTCGTTTGGCCTAAATGGTTTTAGGTTCACTTGTTTTGGTGACGAATGCTATAAGTAGACATAAATGCGATTCATGAAATACATATACGAATGGTTTGTATCAACATGCAGAAGACGATTTCCATTGCAGGCTTCCTTGGAGTGAGGACGTAATACAGTTGTGTTGTTGTTATTCTCACGAGGTACGAATACCGACAACAAAACTGTATTGAGATGAAGAATTGATTGAATATGCAAAATGTGCGCCTTGCTGAAAGAATACAACTCATTTTCTTATAAACTACTACCTCCAGCTTCAAGCCGTAGTTTATATGGCATGTTAAGTCGCTAACTTTGAACAGGAAATACAATTTTTTGCTTATCTTTTTATTCAGAGAACTGCTTACAAAATAATAATTTACAACTCCTTAATTACACTAGTGTTTTACCCACATGAAAACAGAAGTTTAGCCAAAACTGTTATGTCACTAATCCTTTTTGTGACGTAAATGGTTTCTGTAGTTTGCATGCACTGCATTCCATGCTTCGTGTATATAAGCACAGATTCAAAATCTCGAGTGATTTTGAATCTGTGAATTCAAAAAAATCACAGATTCAAAAACCTTATCTTCTCTTTCCTACAATCATCGGCAACAAAGTTCTTCCTAAAGAAGTCCATACACCCCAATGATCTAGTTCAGCAAGCTGTAGATTATGAGGCAACGTATATATTCAAATAGAAAGACCAAAAGCCATTTTAATTTCCTGTAGCGATGCATAATCTCCATACCCATCCAGAGCGAGCAAACTGCTCATAAAATTCTACCCTCATTCTGGCCGTAACAGATAGCGGGGAATATGAAAAGCATCTTGCTTCACCCCTAAAGACATTAATGTCAATTATTGTCAGTTGGAGTGTCGAGGTCACACACACGGAACAAATTAAGTCTTATATGAAGTATCAGTTCGGACTCGTGATCGCAACGTACTTCCCTGACGCCAGTGTAGATAATTACCTCTATTCAGCAATGAAGTCCATCTATTCTTTCAATTCTGAAGATAGAGAATCTATTTAATGACTTTAGAGATCTTTGTTTATATTAAAAGACTTCCTTCAACTCAGTGAAAGTCTTCTTGCGTGATTCTTCAGATGGATCAACTCATCAGCCGAAAGATTAATTGCCATATACTGTACATGGTGGCTGGCTTCGATGGCATTTCTTCATTAGATTCTTAGTCATTCTTCATGTCTTGGTGGATATTTTCGAATTATTCTGAAAGTTTGACCTCCAGAGGTGATTCCAGTTTTAAGCTTCCTTTGTTGTGCTTTTTTTATTTCAGCGGTATCTATATTAGAGTTTGGAAATTAGCCACCAAAATTCAACACGTACACTACCTCGAAGGCCACCAAATCATAAGCACTCACCAGAATCAATTCTGCCACTATCGAAAGTATTACTGCAAAGCTTGTATGGCTATGCATTTAAGTCGGTTCAATGAAGACGATCTCAGCATTCTTATTTCCATGTTATGGAGCTTGTGGCATTCTAGGAACCTAATAGAAAAATACTTTACTAAGGCTTGTATGATATCCATTTAAGTCCGTCCAGTGAAGACGATTTTTATGGTATATGGCGCTTCTGACAATCATTCTGGCATTCCATGAACCTAATAGTAAAATATTATTCCAAGGCTTGTGTGGCTATCTACATTTAAGTCCGTCCAGTGAAGACAATATCAGCTTTCGTATTTCCATAGTATGCAGCTTCTGACAAGCTTCTAGCATTCCATGAACCTAATAGTAAAATATATTCCAAGGTTTGTGTGGCTATGCATTTAATTCCATCCAGTGAAGACCATCACAGCATTCTTATTTCCATGGTATGGAGCTTCTGACAAGTTTCTGGCATTCCATGAACCTAATAGTAAAATATCATTCCAAGGCTTGTGTGGCTGTCCATTTAAGTCCGTCTAGTGAAGACGATCTCAGCATTCTTATTTCCATGGTATGGAGCTTCTGACAAACTTCTAGCATTCCATGAACCTAATAGTAAAATATTATTCCAAGGCTTGTGTGGCTATGCATTTATATCTGTCCAGTTAAGATTACTTAGCACATGATTTGTGACTAAATGATTTTCCCCTCCTTAGAAATGATCTTTTCGTCTGAACCCTAATATGGGTCCTCTCTGGCATGCAAGTCCTACTGGTAGCGATGCTACCGACGATATTGTTCACAACATGATTGGAATGAGCATGTTTGCATACATAATACAATAGATTAACAGCAACAGTAGAATAAAATGAAAATAAACAACAATAAACTAAATAAGCGAATTAAATTCATAAATGTAGCAGTCTCATAATCTTGAATTTTGATTTTAAAGTAGACAAAGATAATATCATAATAGAAAAAAAACGAGTACAATGAAATAAAAGTAATACAATAAATAAAAAATAATAACAGAATAAAATACAAAATATCAAAATAATAACCATAAAATGAATATACTAGATTAAATAAAACATGAAATAAACAAACTAAATGCATAAATCTTTCCCTAACATAATCTACAAGAATTTAGAATTTTTAAACAAAACAAAGGTAAAATTATATGACAAAATAACAGAGCAAATGTAAAACAACAGGACATCTCACCATCATCTTGAATTGAGACTTTTTTTTCACCCTGTAATGAAAATGAAAATAAATAAATATTAGCAGAATTCTCATGGTTGAATGCCGTAATTCCTGCATTCATTGAACACAGAGTGTGTTGATGTTTAATTGAGTGAATAGTTTCACGCGATTCTAAAATCGTGGGAAACTAATTCTTAACCACCACAGCATTTATTAGCACAACAATCGCAATAGATTGCGATTGTTGGGCTAATAAATGCTGTCGTTAAGAATTTGTGCTAATAAATGCTGTCGTTAAAAAAATCTCTTAGCCCGTGTGCAGTACAAATGTACACAACGTGTACATTTGTACTGCACATGGGCTAAGAGATTTTTTTAGTAATTTTATTATATTTTAGTTGTGTTGCTTTTTTAAAAAAAAAATTATCCGGGACCCCTCTTCTACAGACTGAACATGGATGCTTTTCAAACGCCTTGAGACCTCTAATATGCAGAGGGTGGTCCCGTACCAGAAGATAAAATTCAACTCCCACCCCCTAATCACAAAAATCTCGATTCGAAACCCTAGCCTCATTGGAGAGCGGGTACGAGGTCTATCCAAGACGGCTGGTTGGTTACTTCAGTATTTCACTGCATCAGAAGCCGAAGGGAAATGCGGAGTGAAAACACGGTTTATCTTTCGTTCGCTACGGATGAGAATCTGAGATTATTATATTTCTGAACAGATGCTTTTTAATAATATCATAATTTTATTTTTAATAGTTGTTTTATTTATGTATACACTACTGCTATTCCAAATGAAAAATCCGAAGGGTCATTTTTTCTCGAGGATTTCCTTCTTTTTTTTTATGTCAATGCTGTAAAAACTTTGCTTAATTACATCGTATTTCATTCTCAAACTGGGGGCGAACTTAATATCACTATCCACACGAGACAAACACATATTAATATTAGTCTGTAGTTATCAATTACGTTTGGTCTACGCTTAAAAATGTAACAGCAGCTATATTAAGCCATCATGAAAAATTTCCTAAAGATTATATGCATATAACATAAGATTATAATATAACTAAATATGATATGATAATTTCCTAAATAATTATATAATTTTGAAACTGCTAAATACGTACTAATATTTTTAAAATCAGTTTAAAAGAGGCGCTTTATAAACTTCTAAATAGAGAATTTTTCCTCTTCAATATAGCCGATGTTATCTTCTAGTTTGACGCCCAAAACTTAAAAGATCCTGACGGTATTCAAATACGGCATTAAATTCCTTGTAGTGCTCATTTCTAACCTTAATTTCTTTCTCTGTGCGACTGTAACGAATGACAGAATTGAGAAAGTTTTATTTTAATAACAGTAAACGGAAATATTGAGAAATGTTACAATCAAAATTTTGTTTTTCCACTGAAATCTTTCACATGTGATCAACAAACAATCAACAAAAAGCATTTGTTGCCTTGGTACTTCAGATTGCAGGCATTAGTGAGATCTGGCTATAGAATCAGACAAACTAACTGGTATCGAGTGTAAAGGTTTAGACTTGAGACCTATGACTGCAGTACTAGCAAGGATTTTTCCTTACCTCACAACAGATGCATTCAAACTCACTGCTACATGAATGCATCTGTTGTGAGGTGGAGTCTAACAAGATAACCGTGACAACACTCCACTAACATAGTGGGGATGTCATTACAGACCTGGTGGATCGGTTGCTAGTAATGAAGAAATGAACACCAAATAAAGACGATAGTCGCGAAAAGAGTAATTATCCGAACATTGATCGGGTAGCTATGAAATCGCACGAGAAGAATGAAACTGAATTTATGGAGCTGTTGCGGGACAACTTCCTCAAGCAGCATGTGACAGATGGAACTCGAGGTCAAAGAGTGTTAGATTTGATTATAGTGTCAGAGGGCGTTTCAGCTAAAGACGTAACTATTCTGCCTCCGGTTGGTGACAGTGATCATGCGGTACTCACTTGGGAAGTGACTAAGTTTATGAATGTTCCGTTCAGAAAAGGTTACATGCTGAACTACAAAGCAGAAAATTATGACCAACTGAGGAGTATACTGAGTTCAGTGGAATGGAATCTGTTGATGGATGGGAAGAATATCGACAGTGCATGGGAAGGATTTAAACATTACTTAAATGATGCGATATCAGAATGTGTCCCAAGAGTTCGAAGAACAAACAGAGTAGGAGTCAAATGAATGTGTAATCTTATTAAGCAACAGATTCGTAAGGAAAAGGTGATGGGGAAGGAACACCGTGTGTATAAGGATGATATCCGTTACGATAATTATAAGGAGAAGGCGAGAAGAGTCACAAGTGTTGTATGAAAAGCTAAGTCCGAGTATGAAAAGAAACTCCCTCTGCAAGCTAAGGACAACCCACGAGAATTCTATGCGATTGACTAATGCAGAAGAGATTGTTCACCTACTGTGTAGTCAATTTGAAAAAACTATCAGCCTGGTATGTGAAACATTGAACTTGCGATACCTCTCCACTGTATGAGGAAAGTCATGTATATGAGGGGAAGTACTAGAGCTGTTGCACAACTGAATAAGAATTCTGCAGTAGGAACTGATGGGATATCAATCCATCCCATTCAAGTGCTATCTCTTATCTAGGAGGTTGACTACTGTGATGTAAGTCATGGTTAACTATGGCCTTACGACCTGTGGTGAGGAACCAATCTCTTCCACGCATTTTAAGTATTAATGGCATCCGTGTGTGTTCACTGAGCCGGTTTGCCTGTTCTGGGGAACGAAAAATTCGATTTTCGAATTCTCTTACGTCATTCAGGGGAATCGAACCCAGGTCTTTCAGACCAAACGGCTTTGTCTGTACCAGAGATCGGCAACCTGCGGTTTCGGAGCTGCATACGGCTCTTTTCGTTATTAAACAATCTATGTTTGAATAATGCAAAATGAATGTTATTTATTAAATTAGAAACTAAAACCCCTAAATATAGCATTTGCAATAAATTAAGGACATTTTACATTTAACCAAGGACATTTTACATTACGTCAAGGATATTTTTCAATTGAAAATAGTACATGCGATGCTGAAAAATTTAATACTTTCATGTTTGAACTCTTTGAAATCATACGCGATAATCCTTCTTTACATTCGTCTTGGATTATCATGGAGAATGCAAGAATTCATAAACCCACTGATTTTTCAAATATTTGTTTTAATTATTCATGCCAATTAAAATGACTTAAGTTATATTTTATATTGTTTAAATTTATTAAACCAAATAGTCACGCTAGGCTAGCACATGTAGCACTACGGTAGCGCTTGCTACCGTAGATATTTTAAATTAAAGAATATATTTTAAATTAAAAAAATTAAAGAAATAGGTATATGTTATTGGATTTCATACATATGTTTTTGTAAGAAGGAGGAAATCTTTGTTTTATTATTTAATATTTAAAAATATCATATAACTTCGTGTGAAATGCCACCCCTGTGTTTTACAAGTATGATAACGTGTTACTGTAAAAAAAACTGAATAAATAATTTAATTATAATATTTTTCAATGTAGTTTCTAAATTTAAAGCAGTGATGAGCAATTAAATAGTAATTCAAATACTCCGTTCGATACGCATAAATACTTTTTTTTTCTTTGATAAGAAAGTATTAATTTATTTTCCATTATTTAGGTATATTTTAATTTTTTAACCTGCACAAATAAATCCACATGTAAAAATCAACATTCATAAAATAGATTTTTAATTAGAATATACTAATTCTGCCGTACACTGTGGACCACACAAAAAACCTGAGAGGGCCGCATGCAGCCCGTTGACCATTGGTTGCTCATCACTGCGAGCGGCTCCCTAAATTTTTTTTTAACAGATATAATTTTAAAAATGGCTTTTCACTCCAAAAAGGTTGCCGACGCTTGTGTATACCGACTGATCTACGGAGGCTCTGGGATATCAGCACCAGGGCCGCCCCGTGCAGTAGCATATTTTGCCGCCTTCTTTTAACCAAAATACAGCTCTTTGAACAGCATTTTCATCTATCTTCCAACACAACAATACTAAAAGCATCTCATGTAACCAAGCAACTTCCAAACTCATTAACAGATTTTGCCCATTTGAGGAATATCATCCCCCCCCCCTATGTGTTGAAGAGTAGTATAGTAAAATATAGATAGATAGCAAGGAGACTTACTCAATGTCTGTAATTACTCATCTGCTGTAATAGCGTGTTCTGAAGGTGGAATACCCTATAACAGTGGTGTTCAACCTTTTTTTTTACTACGCGAGCTACTTTTGTATAAAAAGTTATTCGGCGATCTACTCTCTTATATAGATCACGTTCCCCCAACCTGATATCGGATTACGCACAAATAAACAACTTAAAACTTTATTTGTGTATTTAAAAACTTATTTATCACTTTTAATTATTTTAATACAACAAAAAAAAATGTATTGGAATAAAATATTTATTTTATATTTGGAAAATATAAAATAAAATATTTGGAAAACCAAAGTTAGAAAAAACAACAGATTGATTACAAACTCACAAGTTACAGGAAATGCTGGTTGATTAAAAAAAACGTTAATGTGAAATTTGGCATTGTTTGGACTTCGCAATATTTTCATAGTCAAGTTGATATGAAGAAGTGGCCAATCGCAGACAATTATCCAAATGATCATTTGTAATTTGGTTTCTTAATTGATTTTTTATGACGTTCATATTTGAAAAAGCGGATTCTGACAAGTATGTCGATCCGAAACACGACAGAATTTTTCGCGCAATACCAGTTAATATTGGGAACTTTTCATGTGAATACTTCCAAATGACTTCATTGTTTATTGATTTTAAATGTAAACTATTCTGAATGTTTATTATCTCAAGTTCTACTTCAGCTTGGTTTATATCAAACAGCCCACTAATTTTATTTGAAATTTCTGTGATGTTCACGTTTTCTTGAAATGGATTATTGATAAAAGATACAATCATTCCAGTTTTATTAAAATCTTTAAATCTTGAATTTATTTATTCCTCAACTAATTCTATTTCTCGAATAAATTCTTTTAAATCATAGCGAAGCATTTCTTGATTTTGTTCAAAAATTTTTAATAAATATGGGAGATGTCTAAATTTGCAGTCATTTATATTTTTCTTTAATAAAAGTAAGTATTGTTGGAAAGTTTTTATTGAACTTAACATATCAATTAAATTTTTATCTCTACCTTGTAACTCAAAATTTAAATTGCTTAATTTCGTACAAAAATCTAATAAAAATGATAAGTGTAACAACCATCTTTTATCATTCAATTGTGGATAAATATCTCATTTTTCATCAAGAAAAAATTTTATATCGTTAATTATATATCGGCGAAAAGAAAAATTTACGAGCGAAGGTGCTTCAGGAAATTTGCCTTGCTTTTTCTCCTCTGCTTAGGCTTGCCGAAAATGCCTGGAAGACTGCCTTTTTTTTCTTCCGTTTCAACAGCTAGAGCTGCCGCCAACTGTTAACTGGATCCCTCTCTGGCCTGGAAACTTTTCTCCGGCAATTGGAACTCTTCCTTTCGGCAATTTGAAACCTTGTCTGCGGGCTAGAAGGAGTCTCTCTCTAGCGACGTCTCGAACCGAGAAGCTCCTTTCTGGAAACGGGAAACTCCTCTCTCAAGCAGCGTGGATCCGGGCGGTCTCTCTGATGGCTACTCTGGACCGGGCGACCTCCTCTCTGACAGCAATTCTGGAATCGGAACCTCTTCTGCTTGCTTCAGTCCCTTTTTATTAGGCCTCCTCTGAGACCTCACATGAAGTTTGGCAACCCCGAAGAATCGGTATGAGTCTTTCATCTTAAGTTTCAAGTTCGGCACGCCTTTGGTTCTCTTCCGCTTTCTTTTGATTGTAAGTTGCCGGCCATCGGAAAGTTGTTTGAACTCTTTCTGACTGACTTCGGAGATGTTTACGCTTATGAGCCTGCAAGCCTTTCTCATACATACAAGTTTCAATAACAATCTTTCTAATGCCGCCATGTACAGCTTCGGTGACAAAAACATTGCCTTTGTTTTTAACACTCTAATAACATATTCTTATTAAAGCAGTATATACAGTTAGCTTCAAAAGAGTTATTTACAAAAATATCTAATACAAACTATACCGAGACAAACAAAGTTTATTTTTTTACAATATTCACATGGCACTTAACCTAAGAAAAATCGATGAATGTGCTTTGGAATATTTAATATTTAAGCTACAATCGAGTTTTTACACTTTGCTTATAATCGTATTCACTCGGCTCGCTGTTTGACTTCCACTGATCCAAATTAATTCATTTACACGGACTTATAAGAAAATTCCTGATTTGACAATTTTAACGAAAAATAAATAAACAATAGCAATACACTTAAAGCGAATTAAAAATAATACAAAATAATGATAAATAAAATATTATGTTTTCAGTTTTAATTAAATTTGTAAGGAGGAATACACAAGAGCTCGACCGGTCTATCGCGATCGGGTTGAGTCACTGTTGAGATACTGATGTGTTTATCAACTTATCTGTTTATCAACAGGATAAACTGTTCCTATTAAAAACTTCCCGACTTACGAGACTCCGTATATCAAGGTGTTTCTTTATGAAAGAATAATTGAACTCTTATAATAATTAAAGTTAAAATAATGATTAAAATAATTAAACTGTTTTTAATACGTTAATGTGCCGATTTACCAAAGTTTATTTTAAAGAAGGCAGAAATTTATTTTATTAGTTTGCTTTACTCAAGCATTAAAAATATCGGCCGTGTACAAAGCCGAGTTTCTTTGTAAACCAAAATTTAAATAAATAACCAACTTTTTTATTTTACTTTATAGGTTTATAACGCATCCAATTTCTGAATTTGATACTCGGGTTTCCTAGTTACTTATCTATTAGCTATCTACGAAGAATATATTAGTTCATTTATAAAATGACATTCGTATTTTACATGATACTTATTTTTTTTTTTAAATAAAATTCATTCCTGTTTTCTTTTATATACTTCATTTATGATTTTAATATTTGTCATATACTAAATAGACCGGTCTTGTTGGTTGAATGACTAAACCTACTTGCTCTTCAACTGATAGGCTGCGGTCGAATCCTGAGATGAATTTCATCGCTTGGTGTGAGAACAACACCATGTTCACTGGAGTCCTGAAATGGCTCGGAAAAGTTCCATATTTGATCCCTAGAGCAGGGGTTTCTAGACTTATGTAAAACAAAAATATATAAAAAAATGATAAAAACAATTTCCTGACCCGCCCATGATTCTAAAATATCAAAGATTTACACACTTTCTTGAGCGTGATGTACATTTAAAAGAATATCGAACATAACTATTTCTTATTTAAGAAATAGTTATGTTCGCTAGTGATTCCCATTTTAAATTTGCCGCTATATTTTGTGATGGGATGTGGATATTATGACGGTAGAAGAGTTCCTGAGGTATTCTGTTATCTAATAAACAAGGTATGAACTCTTTGAAAAATTGCGAGCTCTTAAGTATTTTTCAGTAGTTGAAAACCTCAGGCATTCTCAATGCATCCTTAAATATCACAGCAGAGATCTCTGTAAGAAATCCGTCGTATACTGTGCGTGGATGATAACGAAATGGGACTAAATCAGATAGAGAATTGTCTTCGCATGCCTGAAGCATACAAAATGATTGCAGTATTCATTTAGGAGTCATTTTTGTGCAAATTTATTTGTCTCCTACCTTGTTCCTGTCTTCAAAGAACCCATCATACTGGCTATTATTATTCTAAAACAGTTTGCCTGCTAGATCCACTTATCTTATTCTGTCAACCTTTTACTAGAGAAAGCGTTTGCTCTTATTTGTGTTTCAACTTTGCACGCACACACACACACACACACAAACAAACACACACACACAAGAAGTTCTTGCTTTGCCCTGTTCAATACCCCAAAAGCTTTCCTCTCGTATTTTGTGCTCTAGAAATGCGGATGCTATTTATAGAATTGCTTTTTGCCAGCGTGTTCATTCCACCGAAAGGTATTGTCATCTCTTTCGCTTTATAGAATGCATTCTTTAGGTGTTCGCTTGCCTCTTCGAAGACTTTCCATTTGGCTTGCTCTTCCACAACATCTTTTCATCATTTCATCGTATTTATAACTCAACAACATCACTTATTCTTTCTTTGTTCAGCGTTGGTCAGAATTTTGCTGCCTTTTCTTCCGTAATCGCTTACCTTGATGATGATGACAGTTTTAGACCTTTGTTTTTAATTGGAAGTACACGAAAAGTATTTAATGTGCAGTATGTTTTCCATTTACTGTACATTCCCGTAATGATTTTAGTGAGTTTCATAAAATACGTATAAGCACCATTAGATTTTTTTTTTTCATACGTATGAGATTTATTCCGGGGCTTTGAATAGAGCGAATTTTATTGAGATTTGGAATCGGTAGAATAATTGCTAGAGATGTTCCAATTTGTATGCCAATTTGCATGCGCACAAAAATGCGCAAACTTGCCAGAATTTTATATAGCAATAACTTCGTTCTGGCTGCAGAAAATTTAATACAATTTGGGATTTTAACGATACACACAAGACTATGTCCATGTGGTTTAATTTTAGCCACAGGTTAATCATTTTAGAGAAAAAAAAAGGCAGAACTATTAGAACTAGTACTGATTCTTATGCATCCATGCAATTTAATGAAATTTTGTTTGTGTGTGTGATGTCCAAGGCCATACTTGAATCATCACTGCACTAATACACTTCCACCGCCATGTTTAACAGAAGATAAAAATGCAGTTCTATCTTTCGTCGGACGAAATTTTTAACTTATACATCGAATGTAAACAGCGCATCTTTCACCTCTGCTATGATCTGTTTTTTGCAGAGATTATACGATCATTTGTTTGCTGGCTACCCATTCAGGAAATTGTTACTGACGTAGCCTGTGTACAGTTTATTATTTTTCAGATATATATTCATTCTGTCCACAGAAGGTATATTAGTAATTCATTAATACTGTAATACACTGCTATTAGTACCATAGGTGGAATAAGGATTTAATAAGCCAGAAATCTATCTCTAGAGCCTCTTTTCAATCACTTCAGAGGCATGCAGTAAGCGGACAGTGGTCTCCACACCTAGAAATAATATTAATCTGCAGCCTGAATACGTTCGCAGACATCTGTATCCGCAGTGGTATTTTAATCTACATTTTGTTGATTGGAGAGTGGGAGTGCGCTAACCTCGCCAACCAGTCTTATAGTATATTCTGTGCGCCGTTGAATCATTCATTTGCAGTTGTGGCCGCAATATTATATACATGAGAAACATGTCTGTATGATAATTTTGGGGAAGATGGTCTGAAGTCTTTCGCATGTTGTACCAACCACGTGTTCACGTTCGAAATTGCCATTTTAAGTGCAGATAAAAGATGAATTAACCAGTCTCAGAGAAGGTGGTAGGTTTTTTTTTTTTTTTTTTCACGAAAACTCGATAACCAAACACGCAAGTCATGTATCTAACTAATATGATACACCTGGTTATAGTCATAGCTGCACTGGTGCGATTTAAATCATTACCGAAGTCTCCATTTGCAGATCATATTCTTATACTCAGGTCTTGCTCTTTTGGAAATATAGTGTACTGTCAGGAATGTTTCTAACTTCGTTTGATAGAAAAGTAGAAAGCTTCCAAGTTAACTTACTCCTGCTGATACCTTTTTTTATTTTTTTAAATAAACCTCTCGTGTTCTTCCTTCCGATAAAAAAAAAAGAAAAAAAAAGATATATAAAAGCCACCTGAACCGTGACAAGAGAACATTGAATCACTTTGTCTTTATATTTCCCCTTCCAATTGCTGTCGTGTATGGTTCCCATGTAGCGTGAGATATGGAGATTAGGAAACACACCTTATCTTTTCTAACCATCCACGTGATGATCAAGAAAAGAGATATTTTCGTGTGATGTTACTATCCACGTGGTGGTTATCGTAAGGCTGTATTCACGTGCGCCATCTCTTAGATTTTTTTTGTTCAAATGGGAACAGTTTATGGTATAACATGATAAGGTCTTTTAGACAAAGTTTGAATTTTACGACGTGGATCGGATTCTCACACAAGAAAGTAATACGTGCGCTAGCTGTAAAAAGAAGCATTCTCTTCTTGAAATGCTATTGATACTTCGTGAGCTGCAATAATACACATTAAGATTTCATCAGGGCTTCGTATCACGCTAAGAACGCCATGCTTGAGAAATCTCTTTTCAAGAAATCACTTGAAACAAAATAGACCGAGTCTTCTAATAAAAAAAAGAAAGAAAGAAATATGAGGAGTGATATGCAAAATGCCGCACAATTTTAGTACACCACCCATAGCATATACTATGTAAAATACATCACTGCTCATACTGGAGATGGTAGGGATTTGTTTTCTTTTTTCAGAAACAGAACTTTTTCATCCCATAACACGGGTCGGAACCCTCGAAACAACGTAAGTTATTAGGCCAGTATTTTCATGTCTCTTAATTGTTTGTATTCCTTAGCCGGTTGATCTGTTTTGTGGAATACAAATAATAGTTTCTGGGGAGGGGAGTACCCCCGATACTCGACAGCTAAGTCACTGTCATTTAAAAAAAAACTTTATGAAAGGGCCACGCTTCCTGGACGGGATTCAAATCCAGATCTTTCTATCCAGAGCGCAAATGTCGCATCTGTGCTATCAGAAAAACACACGCAGTTTACAGACTTAATACAGTCATCCTCTTTGGTTATTTTATTGGCGTAATCTAAAATAACCCAACAGCCGTCTTGCTAGCATACCATAGTGTATACACTTTAGGGACATTATAAAGGGATTGACAAATATTCATTTCGCTTCTTCACTAATATTATTTATTTACTTGTTGTTACCATTTGTATTAAGGAAGGCTATTTCAGAAACAGTAAATAAATAAGGCGACAGGCACTGGATGTTAAGGACGATATTCTGACATCGATACATCTATGATATATTAGCTTTGACATATATCACCCCTTTCCGTATTGTCACCAAAAATGTTCGTGTGGTAGAGAAGAAATTATTTAAAAATTTCCCCATTTTTTTTTTTTCTTAATTAACTTGAGAACCCTTATAAGGATTCCTCGCATCGTAGACGAAATTCGAACTCAGGTCTTTTCAGCCAAAGGGCATCGTCAGTAATAACTGAGCCAGAAAAGCCAGACATATACATAGTTCAGTTTAATGGATGTCTTAAATGTGTTGATAGAAGTAATCTTAGGGATTACGACATAGGCTTACTTCGCTCGTTACGGAGGTTTTCTAGATTGGACTTTAGTTATGGGTTAGAATAGCAAAAAATGACTCTGCATCTCGCTCTGCTTTATTCATAGCACTCTGGATCATCGCATATGTTCCGTGAGAGTATTGCACAATTAGTGCTACGGATTTTGTTTACGCCTTTACGATATAGAGGGATAAAATTCAGGCAGTTGTTTTAATCATCGCATCCAACCAAAGAATTACAAAATGAATAAACACAAATTTAAATTTATACAAAGAGCATTAAAGTGAAATCAAATAAAAAAAATGGAAGAACAGAACACTTCGTGAAATACAACTTTTCTTTGCAACAAAGAAACGATGCACATTCCGGTGGTCCGATAATATTTTTATTTTTAAAACGTACTAGCTTTAGTTAATTAAGGTTTCGAGATAGAGGTCAATGTTGCATTCCGCTATTTTCTTTTTGATTCCCTATCAATCCTGTTTTTTTTATTATTTTGATTTGTGATTTTAGAGCACGTTACATTACTTTTTATGGTATTATACAGTCTGTTTCAAATTAGTACTCCTATTTAGAGCAATCTGTAGAGAGAACCAGTAGACGAAATACCTCAATGGGTTCGCTGGCCACTTTAGTACCTCAAATGACTTAAAAAGTTCCATGTTTGAACTCTGTAGCAGGGTTCTCGAATTATCTTCCCCTTAGTTCTTCACGGTG